>NC_143576.1:170605896-170809332 GCF_048544385.1 Mastigoproctus giganteus
AGATTCAAATTGAGAAAAGAAAGTTGTAGATTAGATGTGCCGAAATTTGCCTTTAGCCAGAGGATAGTTGATGGGTGGAACAGACTTCCATCTTTTATTATGTGGAAGTTGATAGCCTAAATAAATTTAAGGCTGAGCTGGAGAGAAGTATTTGGAATGAATGGAGGGGTTGTTTTTTTTTTTTTTTGGCTGATGCTGCATAAGCTTGCTTTCTTGCATCGTATGCCTCTATTGTTTAATTTACTATAGCTTTTCAAAGCCTTAAAAATATTTTGATCAAGTTCCTCCCAAAAAGATAAAAAGAAGCCACACTATGCCCATGAAAGTCTCTCTCTCTCTCTCTCTCTCTCTCACTTGATTTTTTTTTTTGAAAAATCAATATTTTCTTCATTCAATATCACACTAAAAATATGAATTTCATAGTGTCAACATTTGAAAAAAAAACATGCACGTATTTTTAAGCCAAAAATGTAAAAAAAAGGAGGGGGTGAAAATTAGTCTACAATGTGTCTGCAGACAGGTTATAGCATCCTGGTCATCATTTAAATTAATAGAATTATATATTTCACAGTTTATGCTAGAAAATGAGTTATTACTCAGTCTTTCTGCCACCTATTAACAAGAATAGAATAACAGGGTAAACAAAAATTAGTCATTACAGTAAAAATTTAAAGATCACTTGTACACTGAGCATAACACCTATTTTATACTGTTAAAATAAAACACCTAATAAGAAAAGTTGATTTGTTATTAACCCTGCAGTGATAACATCTGTAGCAAAAATGGTAGTACACAATCTAACAGGTCTAATCTATCTTTTTAATTTCTAGAAAAGTTGGTGGGTTTTTTGAATTCCACTTCGAATAAAACCATATTTCATCTTTTCATAATTTCAATACTTATTGTAAGCAGTTTTTTAGTATTTAATAAAAATTCCATTTTTCAATTTAAAAAAAAAAAAAACATATTTATTTTTTTTATTACTCCAAAACAGCATGGGCCTTACAGAGGAGGAAAATAACTAATAATAATTTAGATACAATAATTAAATAGAATATAATACAGCATATATTACAAGAAGAGATTTGCATTTAGAAAAAAAAAAAAAAAATGATGAAAAAGATAAGTGTTTTTCTAACAAAACACTTGCCATTTAATTTTATTGTTTGCTCTTGATTAAAAAATTAACCATGAAGGATTAGCTTTTTTTTAAATTTTTTATGCTTATTTTTATTTGTTTTTTTCCCTCATTCTAGAAGGAGATCCATATTAGATACCTATATTTTGATTTCATAGTCATATCTGTAGATCAGGATATGAGTTACGGATTACTTCTTTAGTTTTTGAAATAAAACTTTGTTATTTCTCTTTTAATATTGATACATACAGATAAAATATCAATATTAGATTCATTTAACAATCTCTCAGTTCTATTGAAATAGTTAAATTTTCAGTTATTAGTTCTGAATGGTCTAATGCAGCAAATCATGTCTTCTCAAAGCTCTTTGAGGGCAGCTAAAATTGATCAAGCAGAGTATCTCAGGGGCATCCACTTTTCCAGTCAAGAGGATGCATAAAGAACTTACGGTCAGTAACAGCCTTCTATGATAGAGTGGTACCATCTCGAAATGAGTACATCATTCATTATAAGACTTTGCATCAATTTATAATCTAGACTTATACACTAAAAATCTGTATGGATTTCTGAATATGTTCCAGTTGTTTGATGAGTATTTTACTATGAGGATTCCAAATCTGTGAGGCATATTCAAATATCAGGTTGATAATCACTGTATATGAAGAATTTTTTAGTTGTATGTTGGAAAAATCAAAACACTTTTTAGTAATCCAAGAAACTTGGAGGCTTTTGCATATAATCTTATGGATGTGTGCATTAAAGGTTCCATTGGCAGAAAACCATATTCTCAAGTCCAAAACATCTTTACTCTTTTTATTACCTGATTATCAATTTTGTAGGGACATTTAGTTTTTTGTGAGTCTGCAATAGCAATGTTGCAGCATTTGTCCAAATTCACTGTTAAACCATTATTTGTAATCAACAATGCAATAGTAGCTAATCCTTCTTCCAATATTTATACTTATGTGTATAAATAAAAAAAAAATTTAAATAATATACTCCATTTTGAAAATGGATGTATATTATCAGTAGAATGTCAGTTATCCAGAATAGCTGATGTCAGACCTCTTCCGGATAGCCAAATTTTCCAGATAATTTTTCTGGTACAATTAAATAAATTTAATTTAAAAAATAAATAAATAATTAATTAAATAAATTAATTAATTAAATCTTACCTTATGATTAAATTAAATAAGATTAATTAAATAAAAAAAATATATAAACCAATCTTGGAAAACAAAAACATCCATCCAGGCATTTTTATACAAAACAGAAAAATTAGAAAGATTTTTAAATGCTCTCGGTTTTTTCAACTTGCCGATAACAAGCACGGAGAACCTGTGCATCCCAGTGGCATTTGCATACATAGCAATTGTAACTCGCTCTTTTTTAATTTAAAACTTGGTGCAGACATTTCTCCTTTAGTGGCTGGGGTTTTTCTCGGTAATGCTTTCCATAATAAGCCCATTTCATCAACATTATAAATGTTTTCTTTCTCATAATTTGCTTAACTGAAGCAAACTTACTTTGCAAAGGACACTACTGCCAATTGGTCAACAGAAAGTTTCTTGCCTTGAATATCTATCTAGTTCACGTATACCGTGTCTCAGTTTAAAGTTTTTCAGCCAACCTGTGCTTGCCTTAAAATCTTCATTATCTATTAATTTTCGATTAAAATCCAATGCTATTTCACACAACATTGGGGCAGACACTTGTTCACCTAAACTTTGCTCTGAAGAAAACAAGAAAATAAAGTGAGTGCACTCTCTAAAGTGGCATTTTCAGGTTTCGACAGTCTTTTTCCTGCTAGATCCTCCTTCACTGTCCATAATTGACACACATTCTGTTATAGCATTAGAATTTTTCTTGATAGTAAATTTTTGAAGTCCCCAAATTAAACTCTTTGGAGAGATTTCCTAAATTTTTACCTTTTCTAATTCTATTAATAATGTCCGTTTTTTGTTGCAGTGTTTAAACTACGTGTTTTCTTTTTGTTCACATTTTACCATAAAAAATTAGAAAAATAATAAATCACACAGTTTTGGGCCGATATTATTGTTACCAAATCTGGAGCTAAACTAATCTGAAATTCACTCGTGGTTTCCGAGAAAACCCAGTAGTCTCTGATATTTTTCTACAACACATTTCTGAAGGTCAAACCATAAAACAATAAAAACAATTTGCAGTTTATTGGGCTTTTTGTTTGTACAATATGTTATAAATAGGTAGTAAACTCGATCTTTCACTTATTATGATCAAAATTCAATTTGCAAACATAATCACTATAACCGGAGCTTACTATACTACCGTTAATATAAAAGAGAAAAAAAAAAAAAAAAGTCAGCCTTTCTAATTATTCCAGAAAAAAACCAACGTTCTACTGTATTTAAAAATCTGAAAATGGAAGTAAATAATTTACTTCCATTTTCAGATTTTTTTTTCAAAATTTAATTCAAATTTGTCATATAAGAAAGTAGAATGTTTCTAACTCTCTATCCCGAGTGAATATCACCTTTTATATTTGCACAATGCATTAAGAAAAATACTGCATGCACACTGGATATCGCAAAGTATATTTTTTTATTTCTTCTCACCGTTTATTTGAAACTAGTTTATATATATATAGTTATAAACTTATATTTTAATATATATCTAGCCTCTTGCACTGTCATATTTCTTTTATTTTTACCATTTTTCAATATGTTCTCATACACTATGATTGAAGTGATCATCAAAAAATAATACTTGTTAAATATATATATAAATAAATAAAGAGAAGAAAACAGTATCTAACTTACCATAGAGGAATATCCAGCTGCCCGAATGTAAATAACTGAAATAAATCCAACGTACCATGAAACAAAAATAATTATAAAAAAAAACTTTTTCACAAACAATCCCCTCAAGAATAAATCATGTGTTTTCATATTATTTTGCATGAACAGTAATATATCACTTTGAGACAAAATATTTCTCAAGCTAGGCAGAAAGCAACAGATAGCAACAAACACACAGAAATATTTGGTAGAGAATGAGTGTGATTCCTGTGCAAAATAATATAACAAATGTATTAGTGCCTGACCAGAGAGGTCTTCTTGCGCTATAACCGGGGGGGATCCAGAACCATACCAAGTAAGATTTGTACTATGTTTAGGAAGATATATAAAATATAGTTTTATCTTCAATCAACAGTTAATGTGGGCTTGTTATTTTTGAATTAGAACTAACAGGTATAGCAGTATCACTGCAGACACCTCCGTAGCCAGGTGGGCAGGAGCGGCAGTGCGCGCTTCTTGATTAGACCAGGGTTCAAGCCTGTGACCGCCAAATACGAAGGATGCGGAAAGGTCAGGGAATGACCTTTCCACATATCCCCGGGGCAATATGCCCTTAGTTGCTAATGCTCCTAAAAACCAAATAACAACAACACTATCACTGCAGGGTTAAGAGAAATAAATTATAATATCAAACATTAAATTTATTATCTTTTAAATCTGATAATTTCTAAATCTTCTGAGTAATTCACTTCCAGAATCTCTTTCCCATGGTACTTTAGTTGTTGACCAGAGCATGCTAGCTGATTCTTCTTCAGATCCTGAAATTATAAAAAATAAATTACACACACACACACACACACACACACACGCATGCATAAATTCAAATTGAGGAATTGGTTGCAGGATAGATCTGCAGTAGTTGATTTTTTTTTTTTTTTTTGTATAAGCATCATTTGTCATTACTAATGCTAATATTTAACTTATGTGCTTTCGAAAACTCCATTAGTAACATCATATCATTGCATTTATTTTGGTGATCGGCACTTTCAAATGCCATAAGTAAACATGCTATGGCCTTATGAAAGTCTGCTGGCTAGCAAATGATAGCCTGCAGTTTACCAAATATATTTATTTATTCATTTACTTATATAATTTTTTGCACATATATTATACACATAAACACAGTGTACCTGCATCATACATACAAACGCTCAGCATAAAATTTGCTGTGAAATGTTGAATTACGATCAGTTCATAAACCATGTGATGTTCGTGACATATTTCTGTGTTTGTCTCTCACTAGTCTTTAATAATTGTTGTTGACAGAGAAGGCAGCTTTCTGACTATATTGAAAATGCAAGTTAAAGTTGCCATTTTGGCATTTCTTGGCTTTGAAAATTAATCTTTATTGATATTAATTTTTATTAACCTTTATATTAGTTAAATATTACTACTTTCTAAAATGATGGAGAGTATTATCACTGGATGTCTGTATCATTAAATATTACTACTTTCTAAAATGATGGAGAGTATTATCACTGGATGTCTGTATCATTTGTGTGCCCTGAAAATAAAAAACTCACAAAACAAAATTTGCTTTATGACTTGGCAAGCTTTTTCAAGGTATTCAATTATGGCCATATTTTTTCACTTTTTTAAGTATGTTTAGTATTTTAGTAATAAAAACGGGCTATGCATGTACTGTATTAAAAGTATCCGAACACAAATATCTAGAATTTTGTTAGTAATTTCCACTTTCATCTGTTGTTCAAATGTACAAAATGGCTGAAGACGTAGTAAAGGTTTGTTCAGAAAACGGCTTGTCTCCTATAAAAGTTTGTCACCTGATAAACTGACATCTACTACATGGCAAAAGATTATCATCCAGCCTCTGCAGTTTGAGTGAATCATAATGTAATGTTTCCTCTCACTCACTCATACACAAACACGTGTGTTTTTTCTTTTTTCTTTATTATGAAAGTTTGCATTGATGTTAAAGGCCACCGAAGGTGGTGTTCTGATGAAAAGCAATGGGAAACTGTTCGGTGTCAATCACGTGAAGTCTAAAAGCCTACTTCACCCTGTAAAAAAATATTTTTTCTCCTCATTTTATTGTTATTATTATTTTTTAAATGGCATGTTATTACTGGTGATTTTATAGGTGATCAATTCATGGTACCAAGTTTCTCATTTCCAAATTTTAATCAGCAGTCTAAGCAATAAAATAATAAATAAGAATAAAATTATGTAGTAAATAAAAATAAGTATATCAGGTACGTAAAACTATCGAAAACATAGACAGCCATGCTGCTGATGAGTTTCCTTTTATCTGTACTTGAATTTTGGCACTTTATGTTTGGTTAGATTTATTACCCAAAAACCAGCTATCTCCAGGTTCCAAGATTGCTAGATTTTGGACATTATGTACATAGGATTTTCATTCGACAGGTGCAATATAAAATAGAGGATTAAGAATCCAGCTATTTTACTAGCGTTGTTCTCTTGATTTTTGACTTTGTCCATTATTCTATTGCCTCTGTTAATTTCTATGCCCAAATACCTAAATTTCATTACCTGTTCCATTATTTTTATTTCTAATTCCAATTTAGCTCTTAAAGGGTCCTCTTAAACAGCCAATGATTTTGTTTTATTAACTGAAATTTTCATATATTTTCTGCAATTTGTTTAAATCATCTTCTGTTTATGCAAAAAGTACTGTGTCATCTACATAATTTATCATTTTTAATTCTTAATTTTCTATTTTAACACCTTTCTTAACTTAAGTTTCTTTATTTCTTTAATAATTTCATCCATAATAAGAGTGAAGAGTGCTTGACTCATTGAATCACCTTGCCTTATAGCTTTTCTAACTCTTCATTCTTTGGATAATGTGTTTTCAGTTTTAGTGTTTGATTTTTGTATAAATTTCTTTCACTATTCTAATAAGGTTTTTTGATATACTTCTCATATCTTTAATACATCTTCCATTCTTATTCTAACAAATATTTTTTCTAGATTGACAAAGCATAGGAAAATTAGAATTAAAAAAAAAAAAACTTCCCCTTCTTGTCAGTAACATTGCGAGTAATTGTTGCAATATCCTTATGCTTTGCTTGTTGTTCACCCTCGTAGGTAGCACAGTCACTTCACATTGATGAGAAGACAATCACTGTCTTCTCATCAATGATGTGAAGAGTTTTTATGGGCCTTTATCACAACATAGCCAAGTTAATCAGACGAAGGTGGTAGTTTTTTCTTCCCGGAAACTTAGTTCCAGAGTTTCTGGGAATGTGGAATACCAAAATCTTCAGTGAACAGATGATTTCAACATTCCACATTCATTGGTTATTTCTTCAGAGGTCATACATCTATCCTCCTACAAAATGGTGGTAATAATGACTGCTGATGTGTGTTGTCTGTAAACATTCTCAGTCTACCTGAGTGTTGCTTGTTCCCAACACTGTTGTGATCTTGAGACAATCATTAAGACCAATATGAAATCTTGCTGTGACCTACTGTTGACCTGCCACACACTTCCTGCAATAATTCAAATATTTGTGTTGGCATTCAACCATGTAAAGTTTCAATTTTGATAAAGGATCTTTGATCTAAAATTGTAATCTGAGCTAAAATAATATCACCATCCATTTTTAAAAGCCTTTACACAAATGTTCAATGCAAGAACTCTATTTCAAGCATACTAATATCAAAGTTAAACTTCAAATTATTATCCTGATAAATGTCAAGTAGTGCATATGTATGGAGTGAGCAGCATGCACACAGTATGCATTACTTTTGGGATAACTCATATACTCTATTCTGCAAGTTAGGAACTTAACTAGTCCTTTTCCCATAAGTCCTTAACTGTACCAATTGTGGATTTGCCTCTTATAGACTAAGAATATAACCCCTGCAAATGGGAAGGTTTTACTGTATTACTTTTTCAAACAAAAGATATTTATATGCCTTGAAAAACACTTTGATTTATTTATTTATTTTTCCTTAACAGAGCAAATCTGAATGTGGTGAGGATTCCTCAAATTATCTTTAGTGACTATCTAAATTAAAAACTTACCACAACCATATTTGTTGATATCTTGCCTGACAGAACTGCAGAAATCGGGTTCACCATTGGTATTTCCAGTACAGTGCTCAAGCATTGGTTCCTTCCGATTTTTTGATGCCCAGTGCATTGACTAAGGTGTAAAGAAATAATATTTAATTTATCTGCTCACTAACCAGAAGATGGATTTATGTTTATAAAATTAAGTATTTTTCAAGAGGATAAAGAGAAAGAAAAATAATATATTCACTTCATTTATGGATGACACAATGTGGAGAGCACTTCTTTGTTTAGTAGACTCTCAGAATTCAATTCCTCTTAGTGCCTTGGTGGGAATAGCCAACTTCAAATTACATTCCCTTCAAAATTCTACAATGTTTTGTATATCAGTTTATTTCAATTTTGACTTACCATTTAGCACACTATACTCTCAAAAGTATTCAAAACACCTGTGTTTCACAGAATTCATGCATGGACCATCAGCTGATATTTTGCTCTACTCTTTCAATAACTGTAGTCCAAATTTGAAAATATCTTCAAAAGTTCCTTCAATCTCCAACAGGATTTGAACCCAGACCTTTTGAGATGGATGAGATGTCCATTTTATCGTCATGGAAGACCATAAAAGTGATTCGTGCAATTTAAGTTCCAAGCATAATAGAGCATTGTGCATGCAGAATCCATTTCCATGGAATTGTCAGTGTAGGTATTATAGTGTGTCCAAAGTGTCAGGAACCATGAGACAGCTATGAGAATTCTAAGCAGTAAAATCACTCTGTCCAAACAATGAGAAGCAACTCCACACCAAGACACTTCTCCAAATTTCACTGTTGTGACATTGCAATTCTGGTAAATAACATTTTCTGATCATTTTCAAATCTATACCATGCTTCTATCTAATCTAAACAACATACAGCAACTTGTTGCTCATTACTACCTATTTTCAGAATCCAAATGATTGGTGCAATGATGGGCTGAGCTGTAATTCAACCATGTAAAAAAAAGTTGCACAACTACTTATAGACAGCTGATGCATTTATGGTGACTATTATTGTTGCATGGGCCACCATTCCTCACTATCTGCAGATAATTCACAGGGTGACATTGACTAGCAGTCAATGTAGAAAGATTCAAATCAATTGCAGTGGCATATAAAACAAATGGCTAAAATAGCATCTGACAATACAATCAAACCATTTTATAACCATAAATAAAAATGCACAATGTGCTGTTATCTCATAAACTTTTTATAAAACTAAATATATTTTGGACAAAGGAAATCAAGAACCAGGGACACCAAATAACTAGGTTATGAATTACTGACTACTGATCCCAATCTGGAAACCAATTGCCACTCTTAATATGGTATGGCTGTTTTGGACCTTATTAGGTCCTAATCAGTGAAGAGATAAGCAAAACAGAAAGGCCAAATGAATGGACATTCTTACATATTTTTATAAATACTCTGGGTGCACTCATTTCAACTCCAGGTGAACTGCAAATTATAAAGTAGAACAAGCATGGAGGGAAAGAAACAAATCAAATTCAAAATAACTAAAGAAATAAAAAAAAATCTCCTTGTCAAACAAAATAATAAAACAAAATTAAACTTCATTACTTACAGAAAGAAAAGGATAAATAACCTCAATAATTAAAAGAAACCATAAATAATAAATGAAACAATGTAAATAAACCTCAGGTCCATAAAATTCAAATGAAAATTTGTACTGTGACTACAGTACAAATGTTCATTTGTATAGTACAGAGTTAGTGCTACATTAGCAGACAAATTCACACCAAGAAACTGAAGTCTTCAAAAGACCAGAAGTTAAAATGCACCATGTGCTATTGCCTGAAAACTTTAAATCCAACTAAATATAGTATTAGTAGATAATACTATATTAGTAGATAAATAATGCAATAAAGCAAGCTTTAGCAAAAAAAAAAAAACTTTCCACCCCCTCCAACAGTTTATCTAGTTCTTCCTTAAATTTATTCAAACTACCCACATTCAAAACAACAGATGTACATTTGTTCTAACAATTAAGAACTCTCCATCCTTCCTCATTTTCAATTGATACCCCATGTGTTTAGTTTCATTCGTATTGAGTGTACTCAATCCATTCAAAGCCTCAACACATCAATCAGATCACCTTGCAGGTGTCTAGTCTCGTGATGCTGCAATTTGCAAAACTGAAAGCCTTTCTTGGTCACACCACCCTTTTGTTTCCCTCACGAATCATTGCCCTTTTTTGCACCAATTCCAGCAGATCCACATCCTTCCTAAAATGAGGCCTCCAGAACTATATGCAGTACTTAAGATGTGGTCTAACCATTGCCTTATACCAGGGGTGGCCAACTTAATTTGCGATGCGATCTACTTTTTTCCTTCAAAATGTGCCGCGATCTACCATCTCAAAAATTTCATTGCACAAGGTTAAAAAAGTTAATCAACACATATTGAAAAATGCTGTTTATAAATTTTAAAATGAAATACGATTCAGAATTCTTATTTTAAATTCATATGTATTTAAATTTTTAATTTATGTGAAGTTTGTGTCTTAATGTCATCTGCCAAGCTTTCAAAATCAGGGGATATACTATGATAAGGCCAACAGTAAAGAATCTTCTGTATGCAAGTCCATGAGAGTAGAGCGATTCTTCGTCTTTTTTTTGTTTTAAATATGAAAAGGCCGATTCACATAGATATGTGGAACCAAAACATGAAATTAAAAGTTCACTGCATTTTTTTACATTTGGGTACTTTTCTCGGTAAACATATTTCCAAAAGTCATTTTCTTTTTCTGATCTGGCTTTTAGGAAGATATCATTTCGCAATGTAATAATTTCATTTTCAAGTAATATTTTCTCCATGTGAAAAATTTCAGTGATTTTTTCTGCAATTTGTTTGTAACTAAGTTGACATTAAATGGATAAGAAATATATTGAACAATGTCTTCATTTGTTTTAAAATCACTGAATCTGGTTTCAAAATCATCAACAACTTTCTAAATTTCAGAAACATATTTCTCACTATTAAATTCAAAAATGGGATATTTTTGCAAATGATCTTGCATATTTGCAAAATGATAGATTTTTTTTTTTTCTTTGGGATCCTTAGCCATTGCCAAAAATTGATATTTATATGCAGAAATACTACTAATCATGTCATTCACATTTTTATTTTTTCCATATAATTCCAAATTCAGATCACTTAATTTACTGGTAAAATACAGCAATAAAGCCAGATCACACAACCACTCCATATCCTGTAGCTGCTGGTGATCATCTACCCTTTGATCAACAAATTTTTTAATTTCATTCAGCAAATTTCTAAATCTCTGTAGAAACTTACTCCGACTCAGCCACCTCACATCTGTGTGTAATGTCAGATCTGGTTCATTTTCATCGAGTTGCATTTTGAAAAGTCTCCTTTTGAAGAGATTGTCGTCTGGTGGAATTCACGATTTTGGAAGCTATGTCCATAACACTTTTAGTATTTAATTTTTTGCTGGCTAACACTTGTGGTAACTCAAAAAATCTGGGAATTCATCATCCTTTTGGCACAATACGATGAATCTGTTAAGATGCCCCCTAATTGCCTTAGCTCCATCTGTTGTTATTGATACGAGCTGAAATAGTGGTAATTTAATTTTTTCAATAATATTTTTGAATGCATTAAATACATCAAGACCTCTAGTTCGTTCTTTTAACGAAACCATACCCAGCAGTTCTTTAGTGGCAGAATCACCGAAAACTATACGAACAGAAACCAGCAACTGGGCTGTATCACTGACATCTGTAGATTCATCCAGTCGTAAAGAAAAGGACACACAATTAGCAATATGAACAATCATTGTTCGCTCACATTTTTACTCATTTTTACGATGCATCGCATCACAGTATTTTGAGATAATTTCAGATCTTGAAGAGCACTTTTAATTTCATTTTTGTTCTTAAATTTTTCAAAAAGATAATCTGTTATTTCTAAAAATGCGTCTTTGATGAATTGATCATCAGAAAATTGTTTGCATTTTTTTGCAAGATGACGACTCACAAGTGTATGCAGTGGGGTGCATAATAATAATATTTAAATTTTGACTAATATATATATATATATAAATCAATATTATATATTTATATAAAATTCTTCGTGATCGACCAGAATTAAAGCCACAATCAACTGGTAGATTGCGATTGACTTGTTGGCCACCCATGCCTTTATACAATGGAATAATCACCTCCTTATCCCTGTTAGCAAAATTCCTATATATCATTGATATATATACAGGGGGTCAGCAACCTGGGGCTCTTTGAAAATGTAACTGCGGCTCTTCAACTTTTAGCTCACATGTGCGACAAGCAACATATTTCTGTGAGCAAATATTTTTGAACATGAACTATATTAAAAATAAATCAAGAAGCCACCTGAAAAATGCGTCTCTCAGCATGCCTAAAGATGAAAATTAGGACATACTTGCCTGATGTTAAGAGACTCGCTCAAGAAGTTCAGCAGCAAACATCACATTAATTTGTACCTAATTGGATGTTTTTTAAATTTTTTCAGTATTAATAAATAACATTTCAAAAAATATTTTTTTTAATAAAACACCTTCCCACTCCATTCCATTTCTTAAAAAACTCCCCCGACTTGAGCTGAAGTGCGGCTTTTCACGTTCTTTTTTTTTTTTTTTTTTTTTTTTAATTAGATCAAAAATGGCTCTTCACTCAAAAAAGGTTGCCAACCCCTGATATATAGGAATATTAAAACCTCCATAAGTTAGCCTGTCTGTATTACACTCATATTTGACTGCACAACTGCCCCCCCCCCAAGTCTTTTAAATTCTCCACTACCCTGAGTGTAGTACCACATAGTTGGTACATTAATCTGGGATTACTGCTACTCATATGCAGTAACCTTGTATTTGTTGATGTTAAACATCAATTGCCATTTCAGGTAAATCAGGCAGACATTTCTCTGCCTGCTTTACCAAGATTTTGTTGCAGTGGCATACCCCAATTACTATCATTTAACAGTTTTCCAACCTACTTTCTATCATCTGCAAACTTAGACATTAGGCCTGATATGTCTTCATCAATATCATTAATAAATATTGAAAACAAACATTTGTACAAGAAGAGCAGTGACCACTGATAACCATTGTCTTCTCCCACTCAACCATTCCTTTATCCATAGTAGTAGTAACTAACCCTTAATGCCACAATTTGCAGCAGTCTTTTATATGCAAATTCAAATATAGAATGTCAAAATTATTTTTTGCATTTGTTACCATTGTTACTGCATCATGGAATCCAATCAGACTGGTCAGACAAGACTCCCCCCCCTTACAAATCCATGCTGTGACTGCAGTATAATTGCATTCCTGTCTAGATGGTCCTGCCCTGCATTATGCCTTTAACCACTAATTACATTACATTTATAAACTCAGTACCATTCTACAATACTCTATTCTAGTCTATTCTAGCATTAGGGAGAACATGTGAACAAACTGCAATATTTTGCACCCTACAGATTTTTGTTAAATATTAAAAAAAAAAAAAATAAATAAATAAATATAGAGAAGTTTTCTATAACATAATACACCTCAAAGTGGGTACCTGTATGTGGTGAGGGGACCTCACCACATACAGGTGATGCAGCTGGCCTTCCAGATTAGTATCACTAAGATCTAATGCCCATACCTTGGTTCCAGGATTGCATCACTGGAATCCAGCGTGTGCAGCCGTGACTCATGGAAATTTGGAAAGGGGATCTTAGTGAGCAAGGGGGCCCAGCCATAATACAGCACTTTGGCCCCTGCTTCGACAAGATGGGAGTTCCCACACCAGCCTGACTGGCATCAATTGGCGGGTGGCTCTTACTGCTAGGGTCAATTGCATTCCAATAAGGCTCCTTCCCTTTGGTCCTGGGACGGGGTGAAGGCTTATCGGAAACGTGGGTATGATGCTCCTAAGCGAACTTGGTGTCCCATTCGTGTACGCAGTACCTGCTAGTTCCCAAATGGGCGTCCCCTCGTAGGTCTCCATTGTGTGTGTGTGTGTGTGAGGTACTTAGGGCATCTGAAATTTTTATCTTACTTGTATGAGTAATTTAAATCCCTATATTTCTTCTGGAGCCCTAACAAGGCTCCTACCTAATTCATCATATGATAATGACACCAATTCTGTTAAAAGAGCCAGAACCGATCTGTGACACCACTTTTCATCATTCTCCATTCCACAGGAGAGCAGCCAATTGGGAAAATGTCACCCTTCTTCATCCAGAAAGGATCACCTAAATCCATAAAACGGATGTGTTCTGGAGATCTTTTAGTCAAAGCATCAAATACAAAGCATGCCAAAAAAAATCTTGAAAGCAACATCGATAGGGGGAATATCTATTATTGTAACCCCCCACAAAACTCTGAACTCGTCATGCAGTGTCATATCAGAGTGGATCTTCACATTTCTGAAGAAGAGATCTGCTCTGAATTAAAAGATCAAGGAGTGACAGATGTCAAGCGAATATCTATGCGAAAAGGTGGTGGAAGGACAAAAGAGATTCAAAAATTAAATATGGAGCTGCACATGTCCTACCAGGAGGCCAGAAAACACATCCAACCAATAAATAGCAATATGCCCAGAAAGTTTCTGGGAAGTGCACTCAGATGGGACCCAAATGGCAATGACTGTCTCCCCAAGGAACTCATTCACTCCCATTGCTCTCTATTTATTAAGTTCACAAAAGGCCACCAAAAAAAAAACCAAAAATCAGCTGCCACTCCTATATCTGTACCTCCTAGTGCTCCACCACTTCCAAAACACAGTACTAAAGATACTCCAAATTGGAACAGCTATCTATAATCCAAGAAGTAATGGATGTAAGGAGGTACGGGATGAATCAGTTCTGAAACTCTTTGCAGAAGAAGAAATGGATAAGGGCCAATGCCCATTCTTTCCAAAGAAAGAAAAATCCAGGACTGAGAAAACAAAGCCCTCAGCCCTTCAAAAGCCAACAGACGAACCCAACAAATCTAAATAATGTGTGCATTTAAATTTCTACAATGGAATTGCCGTGGATTCTGCTGAAATGGTGATGACATTAAGGCCCTCCTTAATGGTCCTGGGTAAACATAAGGACTTTTTTCTTTTGCTTACGGGAGACTTATTTGAAGGCAAATGAGGACCCTTACTTGTGTAACTGTTCAGTTATTTGCAAAGACAGCTAGGGATGGATCTACTCACGGAGAAGTCACATCCTTGTGGGTAACTACATCCTCTTTCAAGTTATGCTCCTTACCACCAACCTAGAGGCTGTAGCAGTTCATCTTACAATAGGGTTCCTCTTAACTATTTGTTCCATCTATTTGCCACCTGGGAATGACATCCCCCAAGCAGACCTTGATGATTTCATTAAGCAACTGCCATCCCCCTTTTCTATTGCTAGGGGATTTCAATGGACATAGTACGCTGTGGGGTAGTGCTAACATCAATGGAAGGGGTCTTGAAAACAATGATCTGGCCCTTCTAAATGTGGAATCTAATACCTTTTTCAACATGGTACCTGTACGTTTACTGCCATTGATCTTTCCATCTGCCCTGCTTCTCTACTGCCTGTTTGTACATGGGAGGTTGAAGAAAACCTTTATGGCAGTGATCACTTCCCCATGCTATTTACCATTTTTAATGGGAGACAGTGCCACCCATCTAGGATACCACAGTGGAAGATCGATCATGCAGACTGGAATGCCTTTAGAATCTGGCCACGTTTAATACCACCACAGACAGCCAGGAGCCAATTAATGAGGCAGTCAAGTAAATCACAGAAAGTATCGTGAAAGCAGCAGCAGTTGCAACCCCAAGGACATCGACCTGGTTTCAATGTTTTCCAAAACCATGGTGGAATAAAGAATACACAGCAGCTAGGAAAGCTCAAAATAAAACATGGTGAATATTTTGCTGTTACCTCACCACAGATAATTTAATAGCCTTCAAACGTACCATACCAAAGCAAGTTAGATCAGATGTCAGAGCCAAAAGGAATCTTGAATCCAATATGCATCTTCCCTCACATGGGTTGCCAATCCCAAAGCCATCTGGGACAAAGTTCAGAAAATGAAGGGCAAATGCACATCACACCCTTCATCGATCTTTGAACATAATGGATGTACAACTGCAGGCCTAACTGCAATCGCAAACACTCTCGGGGAGACATTTGCTAAAATATCTTCAGAAACATCGTACCCCCCCCCCAGCATTCCTGGCCCTAAGACAAAGATCAGAAAAACAGACAGCAACTAGCATTAGCATTAGTAGAGGCATATGATGCAAGAAAGCAAGCTTATGCAGCATCAGCCAAAAAAAAAAACCCACTCACATTTCATCCCTTCGTTCGTTCGAAATACCTGTCCAGGCTGATACTTAAATTTATTTAGGCTATTAACTTCCACAACAAGGGATGGAAGTCTGTTCCACCAACCAACTACCCGCTGGCTAAAGGCAAGTTTCTGCATATCTATCCTACATCTGTCTTTGCTCAATTTGAATTTATGCCCTCTCAGGTGATTATTCTGAGCAAAAGGAAGAATCCCATCAGCATTGAGCATGCTCAAACCATTCAAGGCTTTATACACCTCTATCAGATCACCTCGCCAGTGCCTAGTCTCCAGACACTGTAATTTGCAAAACTTAAGCCTTTCTTCGTAAGAGAAACCCTTTATTCCATTCACTAATCTTGTTGCCCTTCTCTGTACTCATTCCAGCAGCTCTACATCCTTCTTGAAATGAGGCCTCCAGACCTGTATACAGTACTCTCTTTAGAAAATACACTAAAAAAATGGACTCTCTTTAGAAAATACAGCTGCGAGTTACAGGCTCCGAAAAAAACCATAAGTTTTTGCTTATTATTTACATAATTGTTATTTTATATTGTACTTAATACGTTGTCTTATAGTTCTAATTACGCTGGTTATTTTTATTTTTATAAACAGTTTTTGTAGATATACGTAATACTTTATAAAACCGTTATTTCATTCGAATATTGCAGGCATTGTTTTGTATATAGTGATCGGGAATTCAAATTTTTAATTGAGGTAGTTAGGTAGCTCTAACGTATAATTATAGAAACAGTAATACGCTTCACTGTTTCTATTAGATAGCGTAGTATTGACATTTAATTTAATTTAATTTATTGATCTTATTAATTTAAAATATCATGCCCCAAACTAGAGCAGTAAAGCAACGGGCACAAAGTGGCAGGAGTGCTGTGACTCGGGGGAGAACTGAGGGGGGGCGATTCTCCAACGCATCACAGCCTTAAAAAATGTGCAACTTGTGAAATGTTTGCCGAACTATCTGGAACGGAACATGATATTGCCATGGGGGATGTCTTTGTGTGTGCGCGATGTAAGGAAATCAGGCGACAACTCAGCGTTGTTATGGGCCTATATGAGAGTTTGAAGGACAGGGTGGATGCCCTCGAAAGATCTAAATTGAGGGGCCCATCAGGCTCTCAGCTGCCCACATCAACGCCAGAGCTTGCACTTGGTCATCACGCAACACAGCGGCAACCCCCAAGGCAGATTGCGCTGGTCCCAAAGGAACTAGTAGTTGTTGGTGACTCTATTGTCAGGGAAACGGGAAACATCCTTTGTAGAAAGGATAGATGGAACAGGACCAGGGTATGTCTGCCAGGGGCAAAGGTTGATGACGTTATAGAGCAGATATTATCTTTTAAGGGCACAAAAGGTGATATAGTTGTACATGTTGGCACTAATGATATTAAGAGTAGGAGACCGGCAGAATTACTTAACAAGTACAGGTCACTGATGAAAAAAAGCCATGAATTAGGGTTGAATTTGAAAGTGTCTGCAATTCTGCCCAGACACAAAAGGAGGGAGTATATGATGAGAACCTTGTCGATCAATTCGGCCCTGGAAAGATTGTGCAAGGCTCAAGGGGTAGAATTTTTTTCAGCCTGGACTGTACTTGTTAACAGGAGAGATTGCTTCTACAAGGATGGGATACACTTAAATAGAAAGGGTGCAAGAATATTTGCTGATGCTATCGAGGCAGTGTTAGGTGGGTCGCAAAACTGATAGCTTGGGGGGATACAAGGACTAACAGTTTAACAGTAGCCGTAGGCAGAAGTGAAGGTGATTCTTGCACAACTTCTATTAGAATAAGTAGCAACCTGGAGCGAGGGGTGTTGGGGGTTTCAGGGACGGATGTCATCCATCGTGAAACAGGTGGGTATATGGGATGTGTTAGAGTGGCTGGGAATAGGAATAGGTGCATGTATACTTGCATGTATACCAATGCTAGAAGTATAGTAAATAAATTTGATGAATTTGAAGTGTTGGTCAAGACATCAAAGGCGGATATTGTTGGGATATCAGAGACGTGGTGTCACACAGATATAAGGAATGCCGAATTAGAATTTGGGGAGTACAATGTGTACAGAAAGGATAGACAGGATAGGAAGGGAGGAGGTGTTATGCTGTTAATAAAGAAAAACATAAAATCAAAAGAAGTGCATCCAGTTGATATAGATGAACAGTACACTGTTGAGTCAGTTTGGTGTGACATAAGCACTGCGAAAGCAAAAATTAGAGTAGGAGTGTGTTATAGGCCTAATGACTCGAATGAGTACAATGAACAATTGTACAGAGAAATAGAGTGGGCTAGTAAATCGGAATGTCTTATAATGGGGGATTTTAACTTCCCAGATATTGACTGGAACTTGTGGGTTGGGCACTCACACACTAGTCAGACTTTTGTGGATTTATTGGATGATTGTTTTCTGCAGCAGCATGTTCGAGAGGCAACCAGAGAAAGTAATACTCTTGACCTGGTTATCAGCAGTGATCATTCATGTATTAGGAATTTGCAGATAAAAGAACCACTAGGTGGCAGTGATCACAGTGTACTGACATGGGATTTACTTAAAGATTTAATTACCATCAGGGGTAAAGGAAAGGGTTTTTGCTTCCGTAAAGGCGAGTATAGTGGTCTCCGACAGTTTTTAAATTCTGTACAGTGGGATCAACTGACGATGTTACCAACAGTAAATTCTAAGTGGGAAGCATGTAAGGAATTAATCGTGGAGGCTACTAAAAGTTTCATACCTATTAAGAAATATTGTTCAAGGTTTAGGCCTAAATGGTTGTCAAATGAACTAATGAGACTCGTAACAGAGAAGAAAAATGCATGGGATGCATATAAATTATCAAGCGACTCAGAAGCCTATGGCAGATATAAGTTAATCTGTAATCAGGTCACAAAGGAGGTTCGGCAGGCGAAGGCAGATTACGAGAAATCCTTGGCAAAAGATGCTAATAAAAACAGCAAGGATTTCTTTACTTATATAAACTCTAAAAGGAAGGAGATGAATCTGATTGGTCCACTTGACATCGATGGTTCGACTGTTGATGATCCTGCTCAGATAGCAAACAAACTGAATGAGTATTTTGCATCTACATTCACACATGAGGAGTTATTAAGGTTTGAAAATGGCAGAAGGTTATCAAATTGTAGCAGGGTGCTCAATCTTGTAATAACTGAGAGCAAAGTGGAAGAGAAATTGTTGAGGTTAAACGTAAGAAAAGCACCTGGGGTGGATGGGATCTATCCAGTTATATTAAAGGAGGCGGCAAAGCAACTAAGCAAACTCTTAGCCATAATTATGAGAGCATCCTTGGACTCAGGGGAGGTTCCCACGGACTGGAGATGTGCAAATGTATCCCCAATTCACAAAGGGGGATCGAAGGGTGACACGAGTAATTACAGACCAGTTAGTTTAACTTCTGTTCCGGGTAAAATAATGGAGTCGCTGGTTAAGGATGCATTGCAGGATCATCTAGACAAGACTGCAGCAATAATTCAGACACAGCATGGGTTTGTTAAGGGAAAGTCTTGTCTGACAAATTTGATAGGATATTATGATGTGGTTACAAAGGAACTGGATGCAAAAAATAATTTTGATATCATATATTTGGATTTCAGGAAAGCTTTTGACACTGTTGTGCATGGAAGACTATTGTACAAATTAGAGCAGAATGGTATTAAGGGTAAGTTGCTACAATGGATAAAAGGATGGTTAAGTGGGAGAAGACAGAGGATGGTAATCAATGGGTGCTGCTCTTCTTGGACTAATGTTATTAGTGGAGTCCCACGGGGTTCGGTGTTAGGTCCACTGTTGTTTTGTATATTTATCAATGATATTGATGAAGGTATATCAGGCTTAATGTCGAAGTTTACAGATGACACAAAGGTTGGCAGGGTTGTTAATGACAGTAATGGCAGTGTGCTACTGCAACAGGATCTAGATAATTTGGGCAGATGGGCTAAGAAGTGGCAACTGAAGTTTAACCTTGACAAATGCAAAGTACTGCATATGGGTAGAAGTAACCCCAGAGAAACGTACCATCTGTGTGGTACTACACTTAAGGTGGTAGAAAATGAAAAAGACCTGGGAGTAATTGTGCAGTCAGATATGAAGTTCTCTGAGCAATGTAGACAGGCTGCCAGGGCAGGTCATGGGGTTTTGTCAATGATATATAGGAATTTTGCTAGCAGGGAAAAGGAGGTGATTATCCCTCTGTATAAGGCAATGGTCAGGCCACGCCTTGAGTACTGCGTACAGATCTGGAGGCCTCATTTTAGGAAGGATGTAGATTTACTTGAGCGTGTACAGAGAAGGGCAACAAGACTGGTGAGGGGAATGAAGGGATCCTCTTACCAAGAGAGGCTTAAATTCTGCAAATTGCAGTGGCTGGAGACTAGGCACCTGCGTGGTGATCTGATTGAGGTATATAAGGCCTTGAATGGGTTGAGCACGCTGAATTCTGATGGGATCCTTCCACTTGTTCAGATTACGAACCTAAGGGGGCATAAATTCAAATTAAGAAAAGACAGATGTAGAATAGATGTGCAGAAATTTGCCTTTAGCCAGCGGGTGGGTAATTGCTGGAACAAACTTCCATCTGTCGTTGTGGAAGTTGATAGGTTGAATAAATTTAAGGAGGAACTGGACAGGCATTTGGAGGGAATGGTGTGATTTTTTTTTTTTTGGCTGATGCTGCATAAGCTCATACATTTGCTTTCTTGCATCACATGCCACTACTATTACTACTACTCAAGGTGTGGCCTGACCATTGCCTTATACAAGGGAATAATCACCTCCTTATCCCTGCTAGAAAAATTCCTGTATATCATTGACAAGACACCATGAGCTACTCTTGCAGCCTGTCTGCACTGCTCAGAGAACTTCATATCTGCCTGCACAATTACCCCTAGGTCCTTTTCATTCTCTACTACTGTCAGTCTCTACCACCAGGGAGTTGATAAGTTGCTCTGGGGTTACTGTTTCCCATATGTAGTACTTTACATTTGTCAATGTTAAACTTCATTTGCCACCTCTCAGCCAATCTGCTCAACCTTTCCAGATCCTGTTGCAGCAGCATAGCGTTGGTAGTGTCCTTAAAAACCCTGCCAACCTTTGTATCATCTGCAAACTTGGACATTAAGCTTGATATACCATCATCAATATCATTTATAAATACAGAAAACAACAATGGACCCAACACTGAACTCTGAGGAACTCCACTAATAACAGTAGTCCACGATGAGCAGTGTCCATTGATTACCACTCTCTGTCTTCTCCCACTCCACTATCCCTTTATCCATAGCAGCAATTTGCCTCCAATGCCACACTGCTCCAATTTGTGCAGCAGTCTTCCATGTGCAACAGTATCAAAAGCCTTTCTAAGATCCAAATATATAATATCAAAGTTATTCCCTGTATCCAATTCTTTTGTGACTGCATCATAGTATCCAATCAAATTGGTCAGGCAAGACCTTTCCTTAACAAAACCATGCTGTGTCCGAGCTATAACTGAAGTCTTGTCTAGATGATCCTGCAGTGCTTCTTTAACCAGTGCCTCCATTAATTTTTCTGGAACAGAAGTTAAACTCACAGATCTATAATTACTTGCATCAGCCTTTGATCCTTCTTTGTGAATTAGGGTCACATTTGCACATTTCCAGTCTATGGGTACCTTCCCTGAGTCCAAAGAAACTCTCATAATTATGGCTAAGGTGTTTGCTTACTTCCTTTGCTGCCTCCTTTAATATAATTTGATAGATCCCATCCACCCCACATGCCTTTTTTAGGTTTATCCTGAACAATTTCTCCTCCACTTTCCTCTCAGTTATTACAAAATCATCTAGCTCACTGCCAGAGTTTACTTCACCTCTAGCATTCCCCTTCCTGAATAACTCCTCATGTGTGAAACTGTGAGGAATACAATTAGCCTTTTACACAGTGGGAGCTGAAAACAGTACTCTCCCTCTCCAAGGCAAGAGCCGTTGTGCCAGACAACATCCATTATGAGATAACTACACATCTTTCATCAGAATCCATGGATCTCTTTCTCTGTCTCTATAATAGAATCTATATTGAAGCGCAGTTTCCAGACCCGTGGCATACGGCAACTGTCCCTGCCTTTCCGAAACCAGGAAAGGATCCAAAAATACCAAAAAATTATCATCCTATTGCTCTGAGCAGCTGCTTGTGCAAGGTCCTGGAAAGAATAGTCAACACTCGCCTTATGTGGTATTTAGAAGCTAACAAGCTCCTTTCCAGAAAGGAGCTTAACAAGCTCCTTTATACCATTTAATTCGATTGGAGACATCTATTTGTGATGATTTCCTGAAACAAACACCTGGTGTCAGTTTTCATTGACATGGAAAAAACATATGACGCAGCTTGGAGATATGGAATCTCAAAAGACAACTTTTGCCTTAGGGGACACATTGCCATCTTTATTAAAACTTCCTCTCAAACCAGTCTTTCCAAGTTCATGTAGGATCCATCCTCTCTTGGCCATTTTGCCAAGAAGAGGGAGTTCCACAAGGATCAGTTTTAAGTGTTACATTTTTTGCCATCAAAGTTAACTCTATTACTGAACAATTTCCTCCAACCATAAACAGCGCCCTCTTTGTAGACGACTTTAGCATCTTTTCGCAGTCATCCAATGTGAGGGTCATTGAAAGACAATTGCAGCATGCCATTGACCACATCAACTCTTGAGCAATGGCTGACGGTTTCAGGTTCTCGCCTGAGAAGACTGTCTGCATACACTTTTGTCATACACGGAATCTTCACCCCGAACCAGAACTCAAGCTTGGACAAAATATCGTTCCAGTAGCACCCAACACAAAGTTCTTGGGGCTCATATTTGATAGGAAGTTGACATTTCTACCACATATCTGTCAACTGCAGACAAAGTGCACAAGGGGATTGAACCTCCTACATACGATCTCCTCCAATAAATGGGAAGCAGACTGCTGCACCTTACTCCACCTATATTGTGCACTTGTCTGTTTTAAATTAGATTATGAATCTCAAGTGTATGCATCAGCAAGAAACAGCATACTGCAATGGCTAGATCCAGTTCATCATCAAGCCATCCGCATTGCTACTGGAGCTTTTAGAACAGCTCCTGTCCAGAGTTTATATGTTGAAGCTGGTGAACCGCCTCTGTCCCTGTGACGAAAGCAATTGTCTCTAAAATATACTTTTAAACTGAAATGCCTGCCAGACAACCCTACATGGACATCTGTTTTTGAGCCACTATGGGAAACTCTCTATAACCCGTCAGACTGCCAACCGTCCCTTTGGTATTGGGGCTCAAGAGCTGCTCAGAGTTTAACATCACGGTAGACAATGTTGCCATGTCACCAAGGCAACGACTTCCACCCTGGCATGCTCACCTACCATCTTGAGATTTCTCCATTAAAAACTGGAGTAAGGCCACCATGCCATCTTCTGTCTTCCAACAAAAAAACTCTATACTGCTCACTGAGCTAAATACTCTGATTTCTTGTCTGTCTTCACTGATGGCTCGACATCAGAGTTATCTGTCCTCCGCTGCTGTCTTTCCAGATAGTACTATATCTAGGAAGATTACCCAGGAATGCAGCATGGGCTTAGAAGGGAACAGGCATTCTGTGTGTTATCAGACACTCGGTCTAAAATACCAATGGATCCAATATCTTTCTATTACAGAAGATTTAGGAGAAGTCCGGTTGGCCTGCTTCCCTAAAATCCACTCATGCACACCTTCTCGATGGTAAGCCCTGTTACGTCACTTAGGTGGCAACGAACGTGTAGAGTGGTTCTCTTCAAGACGCCTGGTCAGCGTGAAGAGGAAAAGACCAAACCCTCCAGCAAATGACAGCATGACGAAACAAATGGCCCTCAGTCCCCAGCAGCTTTCACTCCCCCCTCTTATGGCTGCGAGAGGATCAGAGTGGAAGCAGAGGGTGCTAAGAATCTCTGGGTACAACCAGGCTGCCATGCACGGAAACTGAACTTGGCCTGTTATAACGTAAGATCACTCATCGGTGAAGACAGGATATTAGAGCTGGAAAAGGAATTAGAAAATGTGAATTGGAATATCATCGGTTTGGCTGAAACAAGAAGAAGAAATGAATCACTTATAAGTTTATCAAGTGGAAATCTGCTGTACACCAATGGAAACAGTGAAAGAAGTGAAGGTGGAGTTGGGTTTCTGGTCCATAAAGATTTAAAAAACAACATTTTGGAATTCAAAAGTACATCACCAAGGGTGTCAAGACTAATACTCAAGATTTCTAAGAGGTACAAGCTAAAGGTTATAATGATTTATGCATCAACATCGAGCCATGATGAGGAAGAGGTTGAAGAAATGTACACTGAAATTGAGTCTTCTAGATGAGCAGAAAACCCACTACACTATTATTATGGGGGACTTCAATGCTAAGGTTGGAAAAAGACAAAACAGCGCAGAAAGAGGAACTATAGGAAATTTTGGAATTGGTGAAAGAAATGAAAGAGGCGAAAGACTTGTGGAATTTGCAGAATCTCAAGGATTGTCAGTAATGAACACTTTTTTCAAGAAAAGGGTGAACAGAAAGTGGACATGGAAGAATTCAAATGGATTAACAACTAATGAAATAGACTTCATCCTACTAACAAACAGGATATTGTGAATGATGTTACCGTCCTGAATAAGGTAAATGTTGAAAGTGATCACAGAATGGTAAGATGTACACTTGATATAGATGTAGGAAAGGAAAAAACCGACTCAAGTAAATAATACAAAAGTCTTTGAGATAACAGAAGAGGAGAAAAAGCAATATGTACTGGAACTTAAGAACAAGTTTGGGCTTCTGGAGACTGCTCAGGACCAAGATATTGACGAGGAATATTACAACTTTCTGAAAGTGATAAAGCCCAAGAAACCTATAAGGAAAAAGAAATCCAAAGAATCAAAAATTAGTCAAGAAACACTTGTTATGATGAACCGAAGGCGAAAAATGAAGAGCAAGATAAACACTGA
The DNA here is from genome assembly GCF_048544385.1 of Mastigoproctus giganteus. Classification (NCBI taxonomy): domain Eukaryota; kingdom Metazoa; phylum Arthropoda; class Arachnida; order Uropygi; family Thelyphonidae; genus Mastigoproctus; species Mastigoproctus giganteus. The sequence goes on from NC_143576.1 coordinate 170,631,259, forward strand.
CAAGGAAAAAATTTAGTATACCGAGTTATGCAAAGCCATTAGAAACAGACTCAGAGAGGACATAAGAATATTTAACACAAGAAAAGTAGAACAAGCATTAAGGGAAAACAAAGGATTTAAATCAGCAGCCATGAGCAGTAATACAGAAAGACAAATGATACTGAAACTGAAGAATAGCGATGGTGTACTTATAAACAGCAGAGGAAGCATAATTCAAATAGCAGAAGACTACTATAGAGAATTATACAAGGAGCAAGGGAATTATGCCAGCAGTGGGGAAGACGGATTGCAAATTAGCAACACATACGACATACCCGATATTCTTCCTGATGAGGTAGAACATGCATTGAAGAAAACGAAGAATCAGAAAGCCCCGGGGAAGATGAAATTACTGTAGAGTTTTTAAAATTGGGAGGAAGAGACATAACACAAAAACTGGCGAGGCTCTTCACAAAGTGCATTAGAAAAGGTGTGATGCCTAAGCAGTGGAATAATGCAATCATAGTTTTGATGCATAAGAAAAGAGATAAATCATTATTATTATTAAATTACAGTTGCTCAGAGCGAAATGGATACAAAAATATAGATTGTGACAAGTTTAATAATAAGAAATATACATATATTAGATTAGATACATACAAATAAAAGCTTTCAGTTGTTTAGCCAACCTTTTTCAGTTAAACTGACAGTTAGAATGGAGCATGAGGGCGTTGTACTGCCAATCTTGTACGTGAAGTGTGTGATTAATTGTTGGATGTTGAAGCCTGTGGCTGTGATGTATGTGGACATGGCCAGCGTTTGTCAATGGACAGGATTGCTGTTTCAGTGATAGGGTGGACTTGACAACCACTGTTCCTGTTCACTGAGGTATTGGAGCATTTGATGTTTAACGACTCCAACCAGGCGCGTTGCCGATAATGGCGGGACTTATCAACAATCACGACATCGCTGTGTGGGTCAATGTCGTGGTGGGTGGCCCAAACGTGTTCGGCAATAGCTGAGTGCTCCACATCCGCTAAGTGGATTGCTCTTTTATGTTCGGAAAGGCATTTTTCGAGTCATCTCCCAGTTTCCCCGATGTAGCAGCTAGTGCAGTCACGGCAAGAGATGTGGTAGACCAATCCGCTTTGTAGTAGGGTGGGGACAGGTGTTTTTACCTTAGAGATGAGGGATCATGATTTTCTGCCTGGGAGTTGTACGCATTTTATCCCATGTGATTTTAAGATTCTACAAACCTATTGTGATAGGTTTGGGTAGTATGGGATATAGGCGCTCGTGGCTGAGTCATCACCTTGGATGTTTCTGTTGGTCACATGTCTGTAGGTCACACCTGTCAAGGGTTTTGATGGGATAGCCACACCTCGTAAGATCTGCCTTGACTTTAGCGATTTCGGTGCGTCTCTCATTTACAGAGCTAGAGTGTGTCCAGGCACGAGTTAGCAAGGTTCGTGCAGTGGCAAGAAGATGGCTACGTGCGTGTGCTGACTGGAAGTTGGTAAATTGGCCAGCGCACATTGGTTTATGATGGACAGTTGTCTTCAAGCATGTGCCCTCGCACCGGACAAGGGTGTCTAAGTATGGTATGGTGTTGTCCGACTCTAGCTCGATCGTGAATTTTATGAAAGGTGACAGAGAATTGAGGTGGTCTAAGATTCGGTCACCTGAATTTCTGGGGATAACTACGAACACATCGCCCACATAGTGACACCAAAAGGCAATAGGATCTGGTACGTTTGTAAATGCATGACTCTCTAATTCCTCCAACGCGATGTTTGCCGTGACCAAACTAACCAGGGAACCCATGGCTGTGCCGTGTATTTGTTGGTAAATGGAGTCGTTAAACATGATTGTACCGCCTGTTAAGCACAGTGAGGGCGGTGGAGATATCCTCTGGTGTTAGTTTGGTTCTGCTGCCAAGGGTTTCGTCATTATCTAAGAGTTGCTTTATTCCATACTACCCAAATCTATCACAACAGGTTTGTAGAATCTTAAAATCACATGGGATAAAATGCGTACAACTCCCAATCCAATCAGAAAATTACGATCCCTCATCTCTAAGGTAAAAACACCTGTCCCCACCCTACTACAAAGCGGATTGGTCTACCGCATCTCTTGCCGTTACTGCACTAGCTGCTACATCGGGGAAACTGGGAGACGGCTCGAAAAACATCTTTCCGAACACAAAAGAGCAATCCGCTTAGCAGATGTGGAGCACTCCGCTACTGCCGAACACGTTTGGGCCACCCACCATGACACTGACCCACACCGCGATGTCGTGATTGTGGATAAGTCCCGCTATTATTGGCGACGCGCCTGGTTGGAGTCATTAAACATCAAATGCTCCAATACCTCAGTGAACATGAACAGTGGTTGTCAAGTCCACCCTATCACCGGAACAGAAATCTTGTCCATTAACAAACGCTGGCCACATCCACATACATCACAGCCACAGGCTTCAACATCCAACAATTAATCACACACTTCACGTACAAGATTGGCAGTACACGCCCTCATGCTCCATTCTAACTGTCAGTTTAACTGAAGAAGGTTGACTAAACAACTGAAAGCTTTTATTTGTATGTATCTAATCTAAAATATGTATATTTCCTATTATTAAACTTGTCACAATCTATATTTTTGTATCCGTTTCCCTCTGAGCAACTGTAATTTAATAATAATAATGAATCCAGAGCGCACAGGCCTCTTTAATCATATTTGGAGATAAATCAGAAATTATAGACCAATTAGCTTGTTATCCAACATCTACAAGTTGTTCACAAGGGTCATTACTAACAGATTAGAAAGAATACTTGATGAGAAAACCGAAAGAGCAAGCTGGCTTTAGGACAGGATTCTCGACTATGGATCACCTTCACGTAATATCACAGCTAATGGAGAAAGCAAATGAATATAAAACACCATTATGCCTGGAATTTGTGGATTATGAAAGGGCATTTGACTCCACACAGCATAAGGCAATGTTTTGGGAAAGACACGGCATATCTACTCCACATATTATGATTTTGAAGAAAATATATGAGAATGCTACCTCCTTTATTAAACTAGACAAAGACAGTAGGAAATTTAAAATTGAGAAAGGAGTTCGACAAGGAGACACAATATCTCCGAAGCTGTTTACTGCTGCCTTTGAGGAAGCTTTCAAAAGATTAGACTGGTCGCAGAAAGGAGTCAATGTGAACGGAGAGTACCTAAACCATTTACAATTTTCAGATGACATTGTGGTCATAAGCCATGATCCCAAAGAATTAGAGAAAAATCTTGATCAGTTATGCACAGTTAGTAAGGATTTTGGACTAAAGATGAATATGGCTAAAACAAAAGTAATGATGAACAAGTATGCCACAGAAAGGGAAATAATGATTGAAGGAGCAGTAATTGAAAAGGTGGAGTCATACTTATCTGGGACAAGTTATTAGCTGTAATAATGATAAATGGCTGGAAGTCAAGAGAAGAATAAATTTTGGATGGATCACATTCAGGAAATATAGTCACATACTGAAGAGCAATATCCCAGTTTGTCTGAAACGTAAAATAATGAACCAATGTATACTCCCCACCGTGACTTATGGAAGTGAAATTTGGGCACTCACCAAAAGAATGGAAGAGAAGCTGAGAACTACACAGTGAAGAATGGAACGAATTATATTGGGAATCAGACTGTTAGATAAGAAGAGAAACACTTGGATTAGGCAGCAAACTCAAGTAAAGGACATTCTTATCAAAACTAAAGAACTAAAATGGTCTTGGGCAGGACACATAGCTCAAAGACATGATGACAGATGGACTAAGAAAATAACAGAATGGTATCCAAGAGGAGCTAGAAGAAAACTTGGAAGACAAAGGCGAAGATAGGTAGATGAAATTCATGAGTTTGTGGGTAGTAAATGGATGGCCAGTGCTCAAAACAGAAGGAACTGGAAAGTTGTTGGAGAGGTCTTCATCCTGCAGTGGATTGAAAATGGCTGATGATGATGACAGGCTTTATTGGGGATTGGGTACAATCCTCATCCATTCCTGACCTGGACCCAGCAGACGTTACATTCTCTTTTTGAGCGTTCTTTTGACAACCATTTTTTGCTGGATCCCAAGCCACATTAGGATCAAGGACAATGAATCGGCTGAAGCTGCTAACAGATCACCGCAGCCCCACAACAATAGCAGTCTGTTAGTCCCTTATACAGACTACAGGCAGCTAACACACTACATTACTCTCCCAATGGCAACAATCTTGGCATGAGCAGGTCACAAACAAGCTGTACAGTGGTGCCTCGCAATTCAACTGTAATCCGTCGCCAAATTAGAGTCAAATTGCGAATTTGTCAAATTGCGGGTCAATATTTTCCATACAAGTTTATGGCAAATTGATTTATTCGTTGTCGGAGAGAAATACACAATATTATTGACTTTACTATATTCTACCATATAACAAACGAAATTACAAAATACATAATGAGTACAGTCGGTCCTCGTATAACACGTGTTTATATTACACGAATTTGATCATACACGATTTATAAATAGGGGAACAATATCTTATATAACACGAACTGAATTCGCTTATGCACGATTCGCCTTCGTGTTTACAAGAAATGGAAGTCGAACGCACAGTCACCCCCAACCGAATGCAACACGACAGAATTAAGAGAAGATTCTGAAATGTATTTGTTTTTTATATCAGTGAAGGGGAAACACATTTCGCCATAATAACGTAAAAACCAACACAATTCCAGCTATCGGTATAATCGCAAATGCAATTAGATCGAGTTTACTACCAGTTTATAACAGATTCCACTAGCCGAAACGCAACTGGAAATTGTTTTTATTGTTTTATGGTAGTCACCCCTAGAAATGTGTTTTAGTAAAATGTGAGGTGTTAATAGTGTATCTCTGCCTTTACGGTGTTGTTTATTCAGTTGCTACACGCGCACAGCTTTGTTTATGTGTATCAAGCGTGCCTCCTCATTTTGTAATTGTGCTTTATTCCCTAAAGCACAATTACAAGTAAAAATGAGTAAAATACTTAAAAGGTGTGAAAAGGAAGCGTCCTGGTGAAGACACTACAGATTCAAAGAGAAAAAGAAAAGCAATATCGATAAACAGAGGCAGACTGGATCTAATTCTTACCCGGGAAAATTTATAGTGGCCTCATACTAGCGTTTATGGCCAAAATCACACCGGCCTCCGGCCCACCGGGGTTTCCCCGGTCAGGCTTATGGCCAGTCCGCCTCTGTCGACAGAGAAAAAATATTAAATTGTGAAACGCTTTGAGCGAAATGAAAGATATTGCACGTGCTTTCAGACCTAAATGAGGCAACGCTGAGAATTACAAAGAATGCAGAGAAAATAAAAAATTTCATAGCAGGAACAGAACAACTCAGTGTAATTAAAATCCATTAGATTAAGACACAAAGAATTGGAAGAGATGGAACGGCTGTCATCTGTTTGGATAGGAAATCAAACAAAAATCAAGTTTGCTTACGATAGAAGCAAAAGCATTAGCAATATTTTATTACGTAATAGTCGTAATAAAATACGTAAGTATTTTATTCGTAAAAAATACTTACGTATTTTATATAATATTATAATAAAATAATAATAAAAAATATTATAAAAAATTATAATATTTTTTATTACGTATTTTAATCATAATAAAATACGTAAGTATTTTATTACGATTATTTATTGTGTTTGGTAATGTTTTGGTAACAAATGTGTGTTCAATCTTGGGTGGCCGGCACCTAACCCTACTTTTCCCATAGGGCCTGTTGTTTATATTGCACGAGGGTTTCCAGGAACACAACTATCGTGCTATACGAGGACAGACTGTACATACATTTCATTGAGCCTTAGATGCTGGAAGGATGTTTTATTTATCTTGTTCTACCCCTTCTCTTCTCCTCTTGGGTTGAATGGGGATGAGGAATTGATCAAGGGTGGACTGTCTCTCCCTCTTTTCAAGATGTGTAGCCTTGAAGTGATGCATAGATGTCATTCTATTACAACAGCAGTGTTGGGAGTGCCATTTTAAACAAGCAGACTGCACCTCCTCCCAATGGAATAAAATTTCTTTAATGGCGCTGTTGGCATCGGCCCCTTTTCCCTGTCTTCTTCTTCTTCACGTGAAATTTCCTTTTCTCTCTGTTTTGCTTCCTGTTCACTGGGTGTTTTGAGTTCTTCCACGGTTGGTCTGTCATCGTGATCCTCCACAAGCTCTTCCACATCAGCCTCATCATCTTCTCCTATGTCGAGGTTCTCCGCTGCCGAAATGATTTCTCGCATGGCCGCAGCTGCTTCTGATTCTTCAGCGGCTTGGACTGCACTGTTGTCATCCCGAAAAAAGGAAGGAACAAGTTTCTTCCATGATGCACGAAGGGTCCTCTGTGTCACTCCCTCCCAGGCAGTTTTAATAAAGGAAATGCTGTGAAGAATATTGAACTCAGTCTTCCAGAACTCCTTCAGTGTCTTATCAGAAGAATGAGTCACGTCGAAAAGCTGTGAAAACAAAGCCTCATTGTAAAGTTTTTTAAAACAGGCAATTACTTCTTGATCCATGGGTTGGATCAGTGATGTGGTGTTTGGAGGCAAAATCTTAGGAGTAGGCTCTAGCATTGTCAAGAATCAGCAGTGCTTTCAAAGGTAAATTTTTGTCAGTGAGGAATTTTTTTACACTTGGGGAAAACTCACCCAGGCTTTTGCATTGGATCTCCACATCACTGGCAGTTTGGATGATGATTTTCTTCCCAAAGCACTGAGGATTTTTAGAGTGGTAAACGAGAAGTGGCTTTACTTTAAAGTCTCCACTTGCATTTGCTGCCAATAACAAGGTAAGCCTATCTTTCATAGGCATATGTCTTCATGATTAAATCTTCAAATTTTTTCACAAACTCTTCTGCAGCCTTTTTAACTGCACTAGCTGCTTCCCCATGTCGGAGAACACTATGGATACCTGTTCTACCTTTGAATCTGTGAAACCACCCACGACTTGCCTTGAATTCATCAGTTTGATCTGAGATACGTCCTGGAATTTTCTTCTGCAATTCTTCAAAAATTAACCTAGCCTTCTCACAGATCATTTCCTGAGTTACTGGATCTCCTTTCATCTGTCTTTCTCTAATCCAGGTAAGAAGCAGCTTTTCCATTTCTTCATTGATTAAAGATCTGTTTCTGTCAGAAATTTTCACTGCTCCAGCGAACACCCTAGCACCTATAATCTTGTCTCTTTGTTGCAAAGTTGCCATGGTTGACCTAGGAATACCATACTCTTGAGCTACATCTATAATTTTTCTACCTTTCTGCACTTTATCTATAATTTCTTTCTTCTTTTCTATGCTCAACCAAGTGTGTTTCTTTCCTGAATTATTCCGCTGTTCACTTCTCTTTGGACCCATTATCAAATTTCACTCAAAAAATAAATAACTGCCAAAGCACAAAATTTTTTACTTTATGAGAAATGCAGAATTATAAATTAGCACAAACAACTCGAGCAAACATGAACTTAGACTACGATTATTAACGAGATAATATTGTCTCATAACTGAGGAAGAACTGACAGCACACCTGTAGCTATCTTTGAGGGCAGCTAACATAGCTGAACGATTGTAGGATCTATTCCCGCTTTATCATTGGTTAAATGTTACTCCCACTCTTAAATACCATTGGTTAAAATGTATGAAGCAACCGTCACTATTTAGCACTATTTAGTAACGTTAAACGCAGCTACGTAGTCCAGCAAAGAAGTCTATCATGCAATATCATATACCGTGAAATCCGACTGTCAAATTGCAGTACGTCGAATTGCGAGGAACCACTGTATCAGATAAAGCTTGTTATCCAGAGCTGGCAGTCTAGTAATGCACAGGGACCATAGAGAGGAAGTTGATCTAGCTAACCTCCGCATAGGACATAGTCATCTTACACATGCATTTTTGCTGAGGGCAGATGACTCTCCTATATATGAGGGTTGTGACACCTTTTTAACCATACATCACATTTTAACCGAATCCACAACATAGACAGGAACATTTTATGCATTTTAATATTTTTATTCATCTGACTGAGCCTTATAAACTCAGTCAGATTTTATCTGACAAAGACTGTATCAGCTGTTTTTAAAATCAATAAACCTTTTCTCTTGTATTTAAATATATATTTTATATTAGTTTACCTCGTACATATTTATATTATGTATACCTTCTTACATATTTATATTTTTATACATATTGACATAGTAACCTGAGTAATTAGGTTGCTGAAATTTTTACCGTCATGGTTGCTGATGCGCCATTAAAACCCAAACAAACATAACATAATAGCTCCTAATAGATATCCTCAAAAAAGTTTATATCAGGCGGACAATAACAATACCATTCCATGTAATTCTGAGAGGAAAAATAAATAAACAAATAAAACATTTGCCTACTGTATTACATAAGCAAACACAGCAGAATTTCCCTAACGTATTACATAAGCAAATACAGCAGAATTTCCTTAATGCATTATATAAGTATAAGCAGCTGAAGAGTCCAGTGTTTTTATCATGTATGCATTAAAACATTTATTCACAGATATCCATTACATAAAATTTTCTAAATGGATATTAAAACTCACAGTATGCGATGCTTTAGTAAGATTCAACCACTGCTCAAATGTCATAGCTAAGCCTCCTTTTAGCCATTTATCATATAATTTTCTCTTTTCAAGGTTTGTGAGTACATCTTTTGCACACTGGAGTCGTTTAAATTTTTCAGCTAGAAGTAACAAATAAATAAAATTACCTTATTGGCTCATAATACTCACCTTACATAATGCAAACAATTGCTTATAAAATATACTGTAAACAAAAAAAAAAAAGTATGTAATTCTTCATTATTATTATAAGTTCATATTTTCATATAGAAAATAAAATATCAGCAACATGTTGGCTGGATATTTCACTTCACAGAAATGTCACCATAAATCTAATGATGATTCATTCTTAATTTAAATTTATGTGTACTAATTTTCAAGAGAAATTAATTTAAAAATAATAAACTGTTGAACAAATATAATTATTTGAGAGTTGTAAGTAGAACTGATGAAATCTACTTTATGCTCCTTTGTTTGGATTCTTGGATTAAGGCTGTGTGGCTGCTGAATTTGGATGCTGCTGAAAACAGCTTAGTTCCTGGAATAATTTTGAGGCATTCTTTCTTAATTAATATTTGACAAAAAAAGCTTAATGCTCGACCTGTTACCAGTAAATTACAATGTTTATTAATTTCAGTTCTAAATTTTTTTAATGATAATTAAATTTTTCCAATGGGTTTTTTGCTACTAAAAATACTCATTAGTTTAATTAAATAAAAAGTTTATTAACTATAATTAAATTTGCAGAAAAATGTTGATAACATGAAATAAAAATATGAACCATTTAATGCTGCCAAATTTAAGTTTGTGAATGCAATAATTGCATGAAACTTTGGCTTTATCCCAACACTAATTGCATGAAACTTTGGCTTTATCCCAACACAACAATTAAGCCAATATTTACAAAAAAAAAAAAAAAAAAAAGTTTTGAAATTTACATATAATTCCTATTAATTTTTCCTGCATATGTGAAAAATGTTATAAACATAATAGTAACATGAAATCTTATCCATTTTTGGTATAGATAAACACAATTTTTTTCCCTTCTCTAATACACAACAAAACTAACAACAGTTTATGTAAATATAAATAGCCAAATGGTCAAGTGTGAGATTGCTGATGCACACCCATTTTGAGCACACCATAGTTCAAGCCTGCAGGAATGCTAAATATCATTAATTAATGACTAAATACCATTAGCAGTTTACAGTTAATTATTTTGAAAATATTCATTTTCAAAATAATTAACTGTAAACTACTCTTACGCAACAGTACAACCACTAGGTTAGAGGAGTTTACAGTTAAATACTTAAAACAAGAACATTATTATTACTTTAGAAAAAAGTGGTCATACTTTCTATACGGTAATAAAATAGTATTCTATCAACCTTTCATTGCTAATAAAGCATCTGAGAGACTCCCTTTTAATTGTTTTTTTTTTTGTTTTTTTCAGTTTTGTAAGTGAAATCAGATCCTTCCATGTACCTTTGCTCATCAACAGTCTCAAACTGATTATACTGTATTTTCTGTTTTCATTTCAATATATTATGAATATGTTTTGAAGTTTTTCAATTGGTACTTACTTAATAGAAGCCATGCAAGCAAAAGCATCTATCTTTCACTAGACAATTCCCATTCCCACGTGGCAGCTGCAAGATGCCAGTGACAGGTGCCTAATCTTGCCTGTCACTGGCATCTTGCAAGTGCCACGTGGGAATAGGAATTGTCTAGTGAAAGATAGATGCTTTTGCTTGCATGGCTTCTATTAAGTACCAATTGAAAAACTTCAAAACATATTCATAATATATTGAAATGAAAACAGAAAATACAGGTTTCACCTGCTAAAATGAACAAAAACAGTTGAATAAAATACAGGTATTCACACATCTGTATTTCAATCTGGGAATGAGTGACCTTAAATTCTACAAAATATGACTGATTATCATTATTTTTGGTTTCTCTTGTTTATTTTTGAAGTTGGCAAATCATAATTAATAGATCATTGTTTCAATTTGGCAAAAAAAAAGCTAAAAATTAATTTTTTTATAATTAAAACAAAAAGGAGTCTTGCAGATGCCATGCATGTGTTGTTGTCCAATTGAGGGTGTGAACAATGAAAAGTTAATGAATTTTTTGTTTTGTTTTTTTAATCAACAAAAATGCAGATCTACAAACCTGCATCTGGATCACCTGGATTTTTATCAGGATGAAGTTCTAGAGCTTTAATTTTATATTCAGTTATTATCTGTTCTTCCTATTGAAAAAAAAAAAAAAAAAAAAAAAAATTAGATCTTACTGATAAAGAGTACATGCCCAAAACATACAAATCAGAAATCTGCAGCTGAAAATTAAGGAACAGGTTTATATTTCAGCACAAATGTTCATATAATTCAATAAATAAATGCTTCTCTGAATTATATTTTTCCATCTTGCTGTCTTGGGGACAGTTTGTTCTCTACTATGACAACAACAGAGTCAGGCTAATGCTCACTTTAGAATTACATCTTTATCCACAAACTGACCTAAAGTTACTAATTTTTTTTTTTTTTTCCATTAAATAACATTTTCAAATAAGTGAATCCATTATTCATTAAAAATTCAAAAAGAATTGCTACAACCAGTTATGGAGTTCTACTGACTTCAATCAGTAAGTTGCTTTTAAATATTTAGAGCATTAAATCTCAATCTCTATTCTAAAAGATATTTCTTGGATTCCATGCATAAGTTAACTCCTCAATCTGTATTGTTTGAGATCTCCTCAGGGGTTATTGACTGGGTATTCAATGTCTGTACTATTATTGCTGGCTTTCTTTTTTTTCATTAGTTCAAGACTGTTTTTGAATATGTAGATCTGGTTCTTATCTCTCTGTACCCTTTTGTTTTGGATTATATTTTTTTCTTATTTTCCCAACCATAAATGTTTTTTTTATATTATTTCCTATTATTCAACTTATGTATTAGATGACAGTCACAGAAGGTGAAAGTCGGCTAGTGAGCTGGTGAGCTCACTACCCCACTCAAGAAAACAATTAAACCCATTACAAAGTACTATAGGTTAATATCTTTTGTGTTTGGGCTTTTCATACAAAAAAAAAAAAAAAAAGAAAAAAGTGCATGTACCCACAAAAGACGTTTTATGTGAAAACATCTTTGACTAAAATCAGAATTGTTTTAAAATCGAACAACTAGAACTGAAGTTATGAACGATGTAGTGTTTTATGCTCATGCCTACTACTTACTCTACTGAATTAACATTAGTGACTGAGTTAGTGTCATTAGCATCATTTAGGAAGTAGCAGGCATAAGTTCACGCCCACTACTTCCTAAATGTTGTTTTGCATTTTTGTTACTAATCGGCTTTACTTCAGTCTGAAGTAATTAGTATGAATGATGTAACATTTTATGCTCACGCCCGCTACTTACTCTACCGAATCAATGTTAGTGACTAAGTCATTTAGCAAGTAACATAATTTGCATCATTTTCATTTCACATTTTTGTGACAAATTGGTTTTACTAGTCTGAAATTAAGTAAGTGCCACTAAAGATGTTTTCACATCAAGAATCAACTTTAATGACTGCATTAATGTCATTTAGGAAGTGAAGTAATTTGCGTCATTTCCACTTCACATTTTTGCACCCATTCAGTCCAGAAAACTAGTAGGTGACGCCAAAGATGTTTTCACATTTAAAAAAAAAAAAAAAAAAAAAAACTTCTTGAAGTAGATGAATTTTTGTTTTTTCCTTAATTTGGTTCAATAGGTTCCACCAAAAGTACTGGTAACTCTCTAGGAGGCTTCTGGATCGGTTAGTGTATAATCTCACTGCCTCTACTCTGCCAGATAGTGCCTGGAGGGAGTCCAAATAATATGTATGTGAGGGCATTGTCGATGCCACGTTATATCAAGGAGCTGGGTACATCCTTGGCAAATTTAATATGAAAACAGAGCTACAAGGGTCAATAGGTTCTATGTTGTAATGATATTTTAAAAGGATAATAGAGTTTACCAGTACTCAATCCGGTACATAGAATGACTTCAAAACGACGCTCCCCAAATGTAGATGGATAAAATAATTTAATGAATTCTTGCATTCGCAGCACCATGAATGATTCGATGTGCCCCAGAATCGGAAGTCAAGGACCCCAACCCTAAAGCACATAAAACCATCCCCACGAAATTATGAGTGAGGGAAGACATGTCAAAATTAATTACAATTAAAAAATTTTGATCATGGCGTTAAAATAAATTAAGATCGCAGCAATGAAATAAATTGAGATGAGAAATTTAAAACAATTTTAAAAAAAACTTTTCTTCAAGCTGACTAAGCTTTTCAACAAACTGTCTTGATCACAGGTTATCCATACACCTGTTTGTCCCATCCGCCCGACTGTGTCTTACAGAAACTCAGCATTTTTGCATTTGGCCACACATCTGTACAATATCATAAAACCCTTTAGACAGATAATAAAATTCAAAATTAAAAACTGCGACTTGTTATTTAATAGTCTTAAAGATTGCAAGCTCGGCTGTAATGATAAGTTGTTTCATTAGATGTCACTTCTCTATATACAAATGTTAATGTGGAATACGCACTTGATATAGTTTGGGAATAAAATACAATACCATCGTGATAAATCATACTAAATTACCTAAAAAAGAAATATTCTATTTAATTAAGCTTCTGATCGAAGCAAACTATATTGGCTTTCAGGGCAAGCTATATAGGCAAATTTTTGGTCTGCCTATGGGTCTAAGCATGAGCAGCCTAATATCGGAGTTGTACCTTGCTAACACAAACACATACATTTAACACCGTTTCTTCCCCGTATTACTTATTATGGGAGATACCTAGACAATCTTCTCATTATTACTGATGAATTCACTACTCAAAACAACTTACAAAGATTCAATAATATTCATACAAGACTACATTTTACATTAGAAAAAGAACACAATGAAACGAGGTATCTAAATTTCATGCTTGCACAGGAGGAGAATAAAATACAATTCAACACTTACTGTAAACCTAAAAATACAGGTATGTTTCTTCACTATAATAGTTATCACCCATTCACTTACAAAAGGTCCATCATATTTAACCAATTTCTTAATGCTTATAAATATTCCACATCTGAGCCCGCTTTACAGTTAGAAATTGAGATATTAACAAACAGGTTTTTAAATAAAGATTGTTCTTTCACCACTATTAACCAAATCAAACTACAAGCAAAAGACAGGTCACAAAATATCATCCCAATCAACAGGACCAATAAAAAATACTTTATTTCCATTCTGTATATTGAGCAATGGCATAAACAAGTAGACTCTTTAAAGATACAGAATTTAAAATTGTAGCAAGACCAATGCAGAAAACTACATACCATGCTAAAAAATTGCACCATCCTTTCTTTTTTCTCTGTACAAGTAACTTATCCCATATACAATACACCTTATAGTGAATGCGACTCATCATACCAAGGATCGACCCGGTATACCCTAGATTTGAAGGTGAAACAGCATGCTACTTCAGTCCATTCTTTGGTGCAAATGTGTCAGAATTGGCTTTGCATACCATGAATGAAAGTCATACATTTCTTTTTAATGAAGCAAAAATTCTGAACATCCAACAAAATTACAAAGTTATTAATCACTGAAATCCTTGAAATTAAGTTGCACGAAAATTCTATCAATGTGCATCACTCCTACTTCATTGCAGATTTGTGGTTTTTACATGCATGCTCCAGGACAAATAATCTCTCCATTTAATATCTTGACACATACACACATTGCGTTATTTCCAACCCGCAATCAAGACGGTTTTTCAAAACGCTTAGTCAGCTTAAGGAAGAAAAGTTTCTTAAAATTGTTATAATATCAGTGTGTAGATACACCATAGACAACTCTAAAGAAACTACAAAGTAGTTGTTGTAGGCATCATTTGCTCTTTCTCATATTGTGCTCTGCCTTCACGACGAGTTGTCATGATATTGCACTACCTCAAATAAGTAATGCTTCACTAATAGAGAAGACTATTGTTACTTATTCTCAGTGAGTACCACCACCCAGACATGTTTCAAGGCTATTGGCCTATCATCAGTGGGTTATAATTTTATAAATTGTTATAAATTTCTCATCTTAATTTCTTTTATCACCGTGATCTTCATTTATTTTAATGCAATGATCAAAATTTTTTCATTGTAATTCATTTTAACACAATGTCTTCTATCACTCATAGTTTGGTTGGGGTGGTTTGATGCGTTTTGGAGTCGGGTTGTGGTCCATAACTTCCAATTCTGGGGCACATCAAATCAGTCATGGTGCTGTTAGTGCACGAATTCATTAAATTATTTTATCCATCTACATTAGCATAAGTGGAGACTTAGGATCAAGAAAGCAAGCTTATACAGCATCAGCCCAAAAAAAAAAAAAAAAAAAAAACCTTCCTATTTCACCCATCCATTCACTCCAAAAGTTTGTCCACATCTTTGAATTTATTTAAGCTATCAACTTCTACAATGAGAGATTAGCATTAGCAGAGGCATTTGATGCAAGAAAGCAAGCTTATGCAGCATCAGCCAAAAAAATATATATATAAATCAAAAATAACCACTTCCACTTCACCCCTCTGTTCGTTCGAAATACCTGTCCAGCTGAGCCCTAAACTTATTTAGGCTATCAACTTCCACGACAAGGGATGGAATCTTTCCATCCATTTGCACAATCTTTCCAGGGCTGAATTGATCGACAAGGCTCTCATCATATACTCGTGTCTGGGCAGAATTGCAGACACTTTCAAATTCAACCCTAATTCACGGCTTTTTTTCAACAGTGAACCGTACTTGTTAAGTAATTCTGCCGGTCTCCTACTCTTAATACCATTAGTGCCAACATGTACAACATTTGTCAATGTTAAACTTCAGTTGACACTTCTCAGCCCATCTGCCCAACTTTTCTAGATCCTGTTGCAGTATCATACTCTAATTACTGCCATTAACAATCCTGCCAACCTTTGTATCATCTGCAAATTTTCAACATTAAGCTTGATATACCTTCATCAATATCACTGATAAATATACAAAACAACAGTGGGCCCAACACCAAACCTTGAGGGATTCCACTAATAGCATTAGTCCACAAAGAGCATGGAAGACTACTGTATTAATGTACAGTAGTCTTCCATGTGCAACAATATCAAAAGCTTTCCTGAAATTTTAATATATGATATAAAAAGGTGGTTCTAAGTAGGTAGGTAGGTAAGTATTGGATTTTACTGGCACATTAGTAGTAATGGCCATTATGCGCAAGACAAAGTGAAGTAGGTAACTACAGACTAGGCAGCATAACTTATGTGGCTGGGAAAATCATAGAGGCAATGAAAAAGATTGCAATATGAAATGAATTTCCAAAGGCCAAAAGTTTTGTTAAGGGAAAATAATGTTTAACTAATCTGGTTAGCTATTTTGACACAGTTACTCATGAGCTGGATATAGCAAATAATTTCAACATTATTTGGATTTTAGCAAAGCATCTAACAGTCCTTCAAGAGGTTACTATAAGGTATGTTCGTGTCGGACGGCACCTGGGATTTCTCCCATCTCCGCGTGTGTTTCTTTTTTTTTTTTTTTTTTTTATGTGAACCCCAAACACGAGAGGTATTAGAACCTATAGTACTTAGTACCGTGCTTGGGTTGGAGGTTGAGAAGACGAAAGAAGATATTTGTTGACATTGGACTTGAACTTCTGTAGATTGTAATTTTCAGGAAATACGTATGAAGGAAGGTTGTTCCAGAAAACGGCAGTTGAATGAATAAATGAGGAAGATGAAAAGTTGGTTCTGTGGGTTTGAAGTTGGACAGTAAATGGATGTTCGCTGGTGGCGGCACGTGTTCGGACTGTTTTGAAAGAGAGAGCAGGAATTATAGAAGCCAATTCAGAAGAACAGTGCCCATGGAAGTATCTGTAAAAGAGGCATGCAGCAGAAACAGTGCATCTATGAGAAAGCGAGTGGAGAGACCCTGTTAGAGATGAGTCATTAATTAACCTAACTGCCCTCTTCTGAATGGAATCAAGAAGCCTGAGAGAAGTTTTGGGGGCACCACCCCAAATGTGGGAACAATATTCCATGGCAGGGCGGATTTGCGATTTATACAGAGTGAGCAGCTGTTTGGAAGAAAAGTAACGCTGAGAGCGAAAGAGAAAACCAAGATTTTTAGATGCAGAGGAAGCAATATTTGTAGTGTGCTTGTGCCAAGAGAGATTAGAAGTCAGGGTAATCCCCAAAAGAGATATATCATTTTGCCTAGAAATTGGAGTGTCACTAAAGTTAAGCAAAGGAGCAGAAGAATCCTTTTTGCGAGATATAAGACAAGACTGAGTTTTAGAAGGGTTGAAGTCAACTAAGTTGTCTTTGCCCCACTGGAGAATTACCTGAAGATCGGCATTTAAGGAATTGGTAGCAGATTTTTGAGAAGTTGAAGCTGATTGAGTAGGGCAAGATTTCTCAAAATGGAAAGTTGAATGCAATGTGCTATCATCGGCAAAACTATGGATAGGATTTCCAGTCAATGGAAGAAGGTCATTGATATACAAGAGGAAAAGAGTGGGGGAAAGAACTGAACCTTGGGGGACACCGGCATTAGTGAAGAAGTTAGAAGACAGAGAGCCATTTACCATCACCCTCAGTGAGTGATCAGAGAGAAAACTGGATAACCAATTACTAAAAACAGTTGGCAAACCATAAGATGGAAGCTTGTTTAGAAGACCTTTATGCCAAACACGATCAAAAGCCTTTGAGATGTCAAGAGCAACTACTTGTGTTTCACCGAACCTTTCCACTGAAGTAGTCCATAAATGGGTAACATAAGCCAGGATATCAACAGTGGATCGACACTGACGGAATCCATACTGATGATTGTTGATCAGACGGAAGGTTTCTAGGTAGTTTAAGAGTTGGCGGTTAATTGATTTCTCCATTACTTTAAAAAGAGTAGAAGTAATTGCAATGGGACGATAATTGGATGGGAGGGATTCATCAAGATTCATCAAAATCCTTCTGATATTCTTTTGACGGAAGACCACAGGAGGCATTGAATGGACCGTGTTGGGAATGGTGGGAGGTGTTTTACCAAGTTCATTAATATATGAGCTGGAAGAAAATGGGATGCTAGCAGGTCAGCTTTATCCTTGGCTGAAGTGACAACAGAACCATCTGGTTTGGACAGAGGTGGAAATTATTCTTGCAGATGGGCAAAAGTTGCGGCCAATAGCTTTGGCAAGAGACCAGAATGCTCGGCTACCATTAGGGCAAGAAGCAAGTTTTCTACTCTTAGCCTGTTCAAACTCTAGTTTGGACTGATTAATAACTGCTTTACAATTGTTGCGAGCTTTGGTGTAGGCAGAAAATGAAACTGAAGAATTAGAAACAAGCCAATTACGATATGCAACATTCTTCTCTTGAACAGCCTTAGCACATTTATTGGAAAACCAAGGTTTAGATAAAGGACGAGATTTTAAAGTGGAGTGTGGGATAAAGGATTCCATTCCTGCAAGAATAATTTCACTGACATGATCTGAGCAAACATTGACATCAGGAGTTTTGAAACAGTAATCCGACCAAGGAAAAGAAGAAAAGAAGTCTCGCAGGTCATCCCATTTTGCATTCTTGTAATGCCAAACAACACGAGGTTGGGAATAGCCACGAGATAAAGGTTCCATCGGAGAAGAGACAATCACCAAGTTGTGATCTGAAGTGCCTAAAGGACCTCTCACTTCGACCGTGTACTTAGAAGGGTTGTTTGGGAGAAAAAGATCAAGCATATTGGCTGTATGATTCGGATTGTCCGGTATTCTTGTAGGTAAATGAACAATCTGTGCTAGGTCATTAGTAATTGCAAAAGCCTCAGCATCTCGACCTGCTGGGTCGGTGTGACTAGAAAACGGAAGCCAGCTGGAGTTGTGAACATTAAAATCACCAAGGAAGCTTACCTCACTATTAGGAAAGTTGGACTGGAGAAAGTCAAGTTGCAACTAGAGGAAGTCAAAGAGCTCCAAGTGATTAGTGGAGTTGGGAGAACGGTAGAGACAACAGATGAATCTGACACAATGAGGTAGAGAGATTTTAAGCCAGAGAAGATCAAAGAGAGGAGATTCCAAATTGCCAAGTCTCTGACAGGGAATATCAGAACGGACATATGCACAAGTACCACCTTTGAGGCGAAAGGAATCATACAGCGAATAATTTGGGCATCTGAGATGAGCAGTAGTTGAATCAACCGATAACTGAGATTCTGTCAGAAAAAGTACATGTGGTTTGGCAGACTGCAAGTGGAAATGGACATCGTTGAGATTAGAATTGAGACCACGTATATTTGTGAAATGAATTAGGAAGTCCTTGGGAGGTTTAGCTCTTTTCGCAGATAAGCTTATTCTATTAGTTTGACAATTCATGGTGTATGCAATAGTAAGAAAAAGTGGGTGGGAAGCATTACTTCATACAGCATTACTTCATGCTGTATGAAGTAATGAAATTTTTGGATATGGCGTACACATGGTAAGAATATACCCAGATCCTTGACATAACGTGGCCTCGACAATGCTCCCCGCATACACACTACTCGGACTCCCTCCAGTCACTATCTGGCAGAGTAGAGGTAGCAAGATTATACACTAGCTGATCCGGAAGCCTCCTAGAGAGTTACCAATAGCGGCCGGCCTGCGAAAACCGTTTTAGAGCTGTACCCTCGAAATGTAAGGAATATTGGATCTCGCCACGACGTTCATCATAACCTCAAAAGTCATCAATCATACTGCATGATGGAAGAGATAGGGAAGGGTTGACCGGAACTTAGCTCTAGAGACTAAACATGGGTTCCACCACTTCAAGCCTCCAATAAGCAAAGTGGTGGTATTTCACCGGTTGATGAGAGTCAGCTACCACCTATCGAGGACAGTACACTGTCAAGCCAGAGACTTGAAAGTGTGTGGGCCATGTAATATGTTGTGCCCATTGTTTATCCGGCTTATTGGCCGCCAGGTCCCTAGTGGGGCCCAACATTGCCCATACCCTGCCACATGGAGGCTAGCCGGGTGTATCCAGTATCACAACAAATTGCTCTGGCAGGTCCTGCCACTTAGTTTCCTGGGATTTCAGTGGCTAGGACCTATTAAAAAAAAAAAAATTGCGTTTAACATTAATGCTTAGGATTGCGGTTAGGAAATCACTGGTTGGGGTTGAACGCTAAAGAGATGTGTTAAAGGCCAAATAGGTCGGGCAAAATTTTGATGTTATTAAATTTAGACATGTGAAGCTATATGCTAGCTAATAGTGTTAGTTGTCTTAGAGATTTACACATTACTGGTAGAATTTAGACATTGATTAGAATTTGGCAGGACTGTTAAGGGTGTACTTCCGTTGATTTAGTTAGAGAGGGAGGGAAAACAGATAGAAGAATAGGGACGATAGAGTAGGCATCCCCAAAGAGGTCAGTGGAGACGAGCCCCACCAGGCGAAGTATGGGGGGTAGGCAGGGAGGAAAGGAGACAGAGATCCGTCTCCTCCCTCCCCTGCCTGGGGATGGGGTTTTAAAGGGAACCAGGTTAGAGTACCCAGTTCAGATCACCAATGGCGTGTTGGCAGCAAAGCCGCAGAATGTCTTCGTCGGTGTCATGTCCAAGGAGTGTCGAATCCAGTTTAGCTGCCCATCCCGCTCCGGGGGCGGGATATGTTAGCTGGCAGTGGGGAACCCACCAGGCAAGGAGGTGGGAGAGACACACATTTACTTCATTCATAATCTGCATTCTCACTCTACTTGCATTCTTTTTTTTTTTATTATTTATTTATTATTATTATTATTTTTTAAATTTTATTTATTTATATATATTTTTTTAAATACTTTTTTCTTATTTTATAATTTTTTTCCAAGTTTTTTTTTTTATATATATTTTTATTTATTTTTTTTTTTTTCACTCATTCATCTTTTTCTCACACACCAGGAGGGGATGCAATGATGTGTAGTGTAAATTTAAATGCTAATTAAAACTAAGGTTTTATAAGAGGTTACTATAATAAGCTGGAACACAGAATCAACAGTAAGATTCTAAGATGGATCAAAGGATCTTCAGGACAGGAGGCAAAGGGTTTTAAATAATGGCCACTCTTCAGATTGGTCTAAAGTTTGAAGTGTTCCCAAAGATCAGTTCTAGGACCATTGTTGTTTCTGATTTTTAAAAATGTCAACAAAGAGATAAGAGGGCATAATGTCAAAATTTGCAGATGATGTAAAGATTGGGAGAGTGTTTAATGATCAGAAACAAGCAGCATTCTTTCAAGAAGACTTAAATAGGCTTCCAGATTGGTCAGAAAAGTGGCAGCTAAGTTTTAATGCAGAAAAATATGAGATCTTACACTTGGAGAATAGAAACCCCAAAATAACACTTACACACTTGGTGGGGATGAATTAAAAAAAAACAGATGAGGGGGGGTTAAAGTATGGGCAGACATGAAGTTCTCTTTGCAGTGCAGAGGCAGCAAGAAGGGGACCCATGGTGTTCCATCAATAAATTATTGAACATTTGCTTGTAAAGATAGCGATCTTAATAATCCCAATATAAGAGGCTATTGTAAGACCACAGTGTCCAAGTACAAAGAGACCACACCAAAAAAAACACTTCAGGCTTCTTGAAAGGGTCCAGAAATGGGCAGCCAACTTGATAAGATCTGCAAAAGAGCATCCAATGAGATTAAAACTGAATATGCAGACTGCAAAGTTTGACAACCAGGCAACTTTAAGGGTACCTGAATGAGGTGTATAAGTTTTCACTGTTATAATTCCAAAAATAGGGGCTATAAATTATAATTACAGGGAAAGAAATTTTGCCTGGATTATAGGAAGTTTTCTTTTAACAAGTATGTCCGTAATTAATGGAATGAGTTACTCTGGGAGTAGTTGGGGCTGACAGCTTGGAGAAATTCAAAGGTCAGCTGGATAGTTATCTGCATGAGGAGGGGAAACATTTATTTTCTGTTCTTTACAGTTTTATTTTTTATTTTCATTATTTATTTTGGTTATACTCCAGATTATTCGATATGAGCAAGTTACTAACTGTATACCAGGTTCTTGTTTTATATGCACAATTTGTAAGAACAAGGGGTATAAATTTGCCTTTCTTAAACTGCTGACGTAATGTCATAAGAGACATCCCTAATTCTGCGTTTAATGCTCTCGCTTCTTGTTGTTCTCCAGCACATTTTCCCCTTTGCCTCACTAATACATACACACCATTAATCCCTGCTTAATTTTGTTGTTGAAAAGTTAACCTAACAAGTCTGTAATTACTCATGTCACCTTTTGATCCCCCTTTGTAAACTGGGGATATATTTGCACATCTGCAGTTCATAGGGACCACCCCTGAATCCAGAGATGCTCTCATAATTAATGCTAATAGTTTGCTCACTTCCCTTGCTGCCTCCCTTAATATAATTGAATAGATCCGATTTGTCCCAGACTTTTTTTTTTTTTTTTTTTTTAATGATTCAACAATCTCTCTTACACTTTCCTCTCAGTTATCACAAATCATTACCTCCTTGTTAGATTTTGATAAACTGTTTTGATGATGAACATTTTACAATGCACATTCTGAAAAATGATGATGATGGAGATTAAAGGGGTGTTTCTTTTTGCACCAAAAACTAATACCATGAGATGTCTCTGAAAGGTTGCTTTGATTGCGCGTAAAAGACAGGCTTACTGTGGGGGGAGACCATGCATCCACCCATAAAAAATGTCATCTCAATGGAATCCGAATTAAAGTCATTTTCCACACTACATCTTATTTAGTCAAACGAAAATAATTGAGGAAAACAGGTGTTTGTTGAAATGAACTTCCATGTGTTGTAAAGGTAGAAAGTTTGAAATTGATAGAAGGATTAGGCGATTATTGAAGAAATAAACATTTAAAGTAAATGATTTTTTTTTTTTTTTTTTAGGGAAGCTATAAATAAACAACTTGCTTCGTTGCATAATTTTTCAGTTTTAACACCAACACTGATCAACCACAAGTGTTTAATTTCTAGTTCGCTGTATTATATAATGAAAATTACCTAAGTCTCGCCTCTTGGCATTAAAAAAATATCCGTACATTGTCTCATAAATTTAAAGCGAAGCCGTGTTCAATATAAGTATTTATAACATGCGCACCTTACCGTAGATAATTCATTGCACCCTAAAATGTAATAATAATTATCCTCTTCTCTACGTTCAAACTTCAAAATAGCATCCATCCCTAGTTGCAAAGCGACAAAAGCTGGAGCTTTCACTGATTCAAAGTCGAAAGACCAGAATTCAGAATATATAAGACATTTCAACTTTTCCTCTTAATATTTGTTGTAGCTTTGGGTAATACTGCACTTAGTATCTTATTTACTAGTTAATCTTTACTGATTTTACAAGAAGTGGGGAGAGCGACTCCAATGTGCCTTATATCGGTTTACTACTCTGTGGGTTTGTTGGTGAGAATAGTGAAATAATAATAATAAATAAATAATGCTGAAATCTTAATGTTTTAAGGTTATTATTATTATTAGCCATAGTGCAAGGAAGCCTGAGGCTTATGCTGCACCAGGCAAAAAAAAAAAAAAAAAAAAATTCTGGGTCACCCTGAGAGAGAAGTAGAGGGGAATCACCAAGAAAGAGAAGAATGATGATATGCAGCTCAGGACCCTGAGTGTGCCAAACCCATACTCACAAGATATGAGTCCGGGGGGGGGGGGTTATGAAGCATAAATCGAGCCTTCTCATCTATTCTATCATAAAGCTCTGTATCTTCCTCCCCGACACTTTTGGAGCCCCAGCTTTGATTATTTGTCTCTTTATTTATTTTATTTTATTTTTATCCCCAGGGGCTCACATCTGGTGAGTATGGGCTTGGCACACCCAGGGTCCTGAGCTGGATATCATTATTCTTCTCTTTCTTGGTGATTCCTTTCTGATTCTCTCTCTCTCTCTCTCTCTCTCTCTCGTCTCTCTCTCTCTCTCTCTCTCTCTCTCTCTCTCTCTCTCTCTCTCAGGGTAACGCATGAATTTTTTTTTTGGCTGGTGCAGCATAAGCCTCAGGCTTCCTTGCACAATATGGCTAATAATAATAATAATAATAATCTTCAGAAAAATATCCACTGCGAACGAGTTTATTTACAAATTACACATGGGCAAATGAGTTGGTTCTCTGGTGGCCCTAATATGACACTTCTCGATGGGTGGCCAGTGCAATAATGAGTCAGTTTGGTGTAACACAAGTGCCGGGAAAACTAGAATGAGGGTAAAAAAAAATAATAATAAATTTTCTGTTTATACTCCGGGACGACCAAAGAAGTTCACAAGATAGAGAGAATACATGAAACAGCACCGTATTTAGTAGTCACAGGCTTGAACCGCGGTCATTCAAGGCACGTGTACTTATGCACCCGCGTACCTGACCACTCGGCTAAGGCGGCCGTTAAGACTTCGATAGGCCAAATGGAATTTAACTGTGTTAAATATAATGAACAACAGCACACACAGATAAAGTGAGCCAATAGATCAGAATTTCTTATAATGGGTCACTTTACATTCAAGAGCAACAATAGAAAGTAATACTCTTGAATGGATTATCGGCAGTGACTATTCATGCATTGAGAATATCCAGATAAATTAACAACCAGGTGGCTTCTTCTTCCAGTCACATAGCTCCCTGAGGAGCTGTTGTGGCCACCAAAAAATTCCTCCAAAGTGCATCGATCGTGTGCTATACGAGCAGCATCGCAAAGTGTCATGTCCAGAAGTTCACTGATCCCATCCTTCCACCTAGTTGCAGGTCTTCCTCTGCACTTCTTCCCCTCGGTTTTTCCTTCCATTATATTCTTCAACAGAAAGTTTTCCCTTCTTACTATATGACCAAAAAACTTGAGTTTTCTTTTGTTGATGCTATGAAGAAGGATTTTAGGCCTGCCAATTGTATTCAATACCTACTCATTTGTCCTTTGATCCAAGTAAGAAATCGCAGTATCCTTCTGTAACACCACATTTCAAATGCCTCAATTTTCTTCCTGTAAACTCTTTTCAGGTTTCATCCTTCACATCCATAAGTGGCAACTGGAAAAATTAAAGAATCAGTGATTCTCAGTTTCATTTTTAGGGGCAGATCATGATCTCTCCATAATTTTATCAGATCGGCGACCAACGTTTTAGCAATTGCCTGTCGTCTCTTTACATCGTTTGAGCAGTTGCTATTTTTATTTATTCTTGACCCTAAGTAATCAACTTCACCAATCATCATACGTTTAGTTTTACACACATTCATTCAAAAGTATCAGAGTTTCTTTAAGATGATCCTTAGAATTACAAATTAGGACAGTATCATCTGCATAACGAAGGTTTATGTGGGATCTATTTAAAGACATAACCACTGTCAAGAGAGCCCTCGTAGGTAGTACAGTTCGTAGAATCGCCTTCCTCCCCACAACAGGGTGGAAAAGACCTGAGTTTGAGTCTCGTTATTAACATGAGGAAGGGCCTTTTTCACAACGTAGCTGAGTTAGTCGGTTTCAAGCGAGGGTTACACGGATTTTTCTCCTGAAAACTCCGGTTTCTCGTCGAGAAAAGAGAGAGTCGACCACGGAACACAACGCAATTTACAGACGGTATACACGGAGCAACGTGACCTTAGTCGCTGATACTCCTAAAATCCTACAACAACGACATTCAAGCTTGAAGAAGTTTTTAGGGATGGTAACGCCATAAGTACACAAAGTAATAACCGAGTGCTAAGTGATATTGTGAAAACTAACAAGAAATTGCAGGGAAAAAAATAAGCTTGGGGCGATGAGATTAAGCCAGTTATACTAAAAGAAGCAGCAAAAGAGATAAGAAAAACCTTTGGCTATATTTATGACAGCTTCTTGAGGTTCATGAGAAGTTTCTATAGATTGGAGGTGTGCAAATGTCACTCCTATTCACAAAGGGAATCAAAAGGTAGTGTAAGTAATTATAGACCGGCAAGCTTAACTTCTGTTCCAGTGAAAATAATGGAGTCAGTGGTTAAAGAAGTATTATTATTATTATTATTATTATTATCATTAGCCATATGGTACAAGGAAGCCTGAGGCTTTTTCTGCACCAGCCAAAAAAAAAAAAAAAAAATTTCTAACTTACCCTGAGAGAGAGAGAGAGAGAGAGAGAGAGAGAGAGAGAGAGAGAGAGAGAGAGAGAGAGAGAGAGAGAGAGAGAGAGAGAGAGAGAGAGAGAGAGAAGTAGAAGGGAATCACCAAGGAAGAGAAGAATGATGATATCCAGCTCAGGACCCTGGGTGTGCCAAACCCATACTCATCAGATGTGAGTCCCCGGGGTTTATATTACAGGATCGTTTTAATAGGAATTAAATTTTTACGGAAATCACAGCCTGGATTTATAAAGGTGAGGTAAACTGTCTGACGCATTCGATTAAGTGCTATGATGCAGTAGCAAAGAAACGGATGCAAACTACAATTTTAATAAAATATATACTTAGATTTCAATGAAGTTTTTTACACCGTTCTATATGAAAGATTGCTGCACAAATTAGAGCAGTGTAGTATTATGGAGTTACTGCTATGGATAAAGGGATGACTGAACACCGAAAATGGTTAAATTTGGCACTGGTCTTCTTGGACTAAAGTTATTAATGCAGTTCCTCAGGGTTCAGTGCTAGGCTCTTTACTGTATATGTTTATTAACTATATTGATGAAGGCATATCACGCTTATTGTCTAAGTTTGCAGGGTATACAAAGGTCAGCAGTATGATTTGGCAACTGAGGTTTAACAGTGATAAATGCAATGTACTGCAAATGGGCAGCAGTAATCATAGCATAACATACCACAGAGACCTAGGGCTAATTGTAGAGACATAATATTCTCTGATCAGTATAGACAGGCTACTATAAAAGCTTACTGGATTTTGTCACTAATATGCAGGAACTTTGCTGTAGGGCAAGGCAGTAATAGTCTCATTGTCTAAAGCAATGGTCAGGCCACATCTTGATTACTGTATACAACTCTGGAAGCCCTATTTTAAGTAGAACGGACATCTCTTGAACTGACTGCAGAGAGTAGCAACCAGTTAATCAAGAATACAAAAGGAGTACTCTTAACAGGAAAGATTTTAGTTCTTCAAATTGCAAAGCTTGGAATCTAGGCACTTTCGAGGAGATACCCGATTCTCTCGTAGTAGCACAGTTGGTACAATCACGGTCTTCCCCACACAAGGTGGAAAAGACATAAGCTTAAATCCCTTCAGAATTCGAGGAATTTTAATGGCCTTCACACCGTGGCTGAGTTGGTCTACCTCAGCTGAAGATAACATGGTTTTTACTTCCGGAAACCGAAAGTTTTTGTTTTCTGGAAACTTTCGGTTTCCAGAAAACAGCAAATCGACCACACATTAAACGCAAATTACATACATATTATATACGTGGGTGAAATATGGCCTAAGTTAGTTTACTGACGCACCTAAAACCCTACACTAAAACAACCAACCATGAGACCTTATTGAATTTGTCAAGGCTTTAAACGGATTCAGAAACTCAATAGTGATACCAACCCTAGTCTTTTCGGGACAACATACACACACATACAAGGGAACATAAATATAAAAAGGACGGATGTGCGAAAATTTGTGCTTAGCCGAAAAGATTGTTGGAACGAAGTAACATTTAGAGTTGTAGAAAATGGGTAGTTTGAATAAATTTAATGAAGCATTGGATATTATCAGACGAGATGAACAGAATGTGGTGGCTAGTATTTTTTATTTTATTTTTTTTATAAGCTAGCTTCCTTGTATCGTTTTCCGCCACTAATACAAATACTAATCTGTGTTGCTTGAAAAGAATTGAGGCCTTTTGCAAACGTAATATGAAATATGCATAAACGTAAGGCATTGTAAATTAAGCTCATGCACGTTAGGGAAAAAAACTGCATCAATTCAAATACAGTTCATAGCGTGTAGGCTAAATGGTTACACACACTAGCCAACAATATACGAACCTTTATTCAGTATCGAATCGAGTTGCCTTTATTTCGAATAACTCCGTTTTGGTCTAAGTAACCATTCTTCCAGTAAAATATTGCGCAGCTACGACAAAGTTGACGGAAGAGAACTTCTTTGTTGAACAGATCTCTTTGACAAATCTCACACATTCTGAACAGGGCCTAGATCAGTGAATGTGGGGGCCAAGGAAGATGGTGGAAATCTGTCTTGTTCTCCAATCCATTCTTGCATGATTCTGCATGATGTGCTGTTGCATTGTTCTCCACAAGGTGGCAATCACATTCGGGATAAAAGTGTATCATTGCAGGGTTCAGATCTGATACAAAATTCAGGTACTCCCCGGATGACATTCGACTTTCGCTGGTATCAACGGACCCAGTCCGTGCCAACAAAATATTCCCCATACTATGATAGTTATTAGCTATGGTACAGTTATTATTATTAGCTACATGGTGCAAGTAAGCCTGAGGCTTATGCTGCACTAGCCAGGAAAAAAAAAAAATCTCCGAGTTACCCTGTGTGTGTGTGTGTGTGTGTGTGTGAGAGAGAGAGAGAGAGAGAGAGAGAGAGAGAGAGAGAGAGAGAGAGAGAGAGAGAGAGAGAGAGAGAGAGAGAGAGAGAGTCCAAAAGTAGAAGGAAAATCACCAAGAAAGAGAAGAATGATGATATCCAGCTCAGGACCCTAGGTGTGGCAAGCCCATACTCACCAGATGCTTAGGCTGTCTGAGTAAGGCAAGAGGGTCCATCGCTTCTTGAGGCTCTCGGCACACTTTCTGCCTACAATTAGTTCAAAACAAAGTGTATCATGATTCGTCTGCCCACGACTTTTTTCCATTGTTCCACCATCCAATCACGACGTTCTCAACACCATTAAAAGCGATATTTCTGTTTTTATCTGAAATAAGTGGCTTATGAACAGGAGGGAACTGCCAATACCCAATTTCTTCAATTCCCTGTGCATGGTGCGGTTTAAAATAGGGCAGTTCTGGGGATGGTTGAATTCAGATGCTATTTGCTGCACACTGAATGTCCTATTTTTCTTGTCCTCCACCACAGAGTACGACAGCTTCGCTCTTGAAGTATTGTATTTCTGCCACATTTACACCTTTGAGGTGTGGAAGAATCAGTGGTGTAGCTACGGTCTTTTGCACCGGGTGCCGGTCTGTCTGATGTAATCCCCTAAATAATGTTATCAACTCGAAAAAAGTCTTAAAACTTAATTGAATTTAAGAAATCAAAGAAAACTAAGTAATATTTTGCAAGGAACGTTAAAAATTCAGTAAATAAAGTACAGTGTATAGTGTACTTACATAGTACATATACGTAATAGCAAAGAGTTACAAAATGTGACAATAACAGAAGAGAATAACAGAATCAAAATTAATTTTACTGGCATAATATCTTATATTATTAGCAACTAGCTATATTATCAGCTATAATATAGCTATATTTCTAATATAGCTATACTAGCTATATTAGAAACTAGCTATATTATCAATTGATAATATAGCTAGTTTCGATAATCTACTCTGACCGATTGATGAGCGGAAGTAATTTTTAATTTGGAAAAGCTCTTTTCGCACGAAGCTATAGATTTTTCTGTTTTTAAACATAATAATAAATTTGGTAGAGATTCTGAAAAATTCCACTTTATAATAAACTGCTGTCCACTGTTTTATTTCCTCAACAGTTATTTTTGCAGTTTGAGACTTCTTAGTCGGCCAATTTCTAATACAATTTCTTCATGGAGAAATTCATCGAAAATTTCGGTCAGTTTTGAAATAAATTCATTTCATATTCTTCTTTCTTCACAACAACCAAATTATACTTTATTATTATTATTATTAATAATAAAAAGTATAATTTGGTTGTTGCAAAGAAAAAAGAATATGAAATGAATATTTCTAAACTGACCAAAATTTTCGATGAATTTCGCCATGAAGAAATTATACAGTTGAATAATGGCAAATTTAAAAGAATTTCGTCCATTGCTTTCGAAAGAACCCCCCAATTTTCGACGAAACCTATCTAGTTCAATAGTTCAACTAGATAGGTTCTAGTTAAAGTTCAATTTGCGAATTTAAGAGCCCCTTCTATAATTTTCTTTCTTTCTTCATTAATAAATAATTTTAAGGTCTGTAACTTTACAATACATTTTTCCAGGCTTATTCCAACTGTTTGTAAATATTTTTAAGGTTAATTTCTTGTAGGATTTCACGCCAGAAAGAAAGATAACTTAGAAAAGAAAAATCACATATTTCAACAGTACCTCTGATATGTATATTTTCTTGAGGTTCACATAATCTTTGTACAGCAGAAATTATATTTTCAAAATTCATTTGGACCATATTTATAGATTCATAATGTGCACTCCACCTTGTCTGAGCAAGTCTTTTGGCTGTCATTCCTGTATGTTTTTTCATAATTTCCCAAAGGTGTAGAGAGAATGAAAATCAAGGTTTTCCAAAGCTTACACATGACAAAACACTTGCAAATGAATGCACATAAATTTAATGAGTGGTTGGCACAGGGAATAAAGAATGCTGTGCGATTAATTTCCTTGATTTTAGATTGAACCCACCATGAATTCCTGCCATGGTTGCTGCATTGCATGCCTTGACCACATCAAAGATTTATATCGCCCCACCTTTTCTAAATTATACAAAATTTCTATTGAGTTCAGCAGCAGTCTTTCCAATAATGGGAAAAGAAGCCTAAAAATAACTCTTTCACTTCAACCTTGTCATCTACAATGTGAACATGTCTAATTACTTCCCACATTTGGTCAGTGTGGGATACATCTGGTGCACTGTCAAATAGAATTTCAAAATATTTAGTTTTTTTATATTATCTACTATTTTTTCTGTCACAATTTCCTAAAATGTTAATAAACTCATTTTGAATCTCTCGCGATACATATGAAGGTTTTATCATTATTATTAGCCATATGGTGCAAGGAAGCCTGAGGCTTATGCTGCACCAGCCAAAAAAAATTTCAGTCACAGAGAGCATTAGCATTAGTAGAGGCATTTGATGCAAGAAAGCAAGCTTATGCAGCATCACCCAAAAAAAAAAAAAAATATATATATAAATAAAAAATAACCACTTCCACTTCACCCCTCTGTTCGTTCAAAATACCTGTCCAGCTGAGCCTTAAACCTATTTAGGCTATCAACCTCCACGACAAGGGATGGGAGTCTGTTCCACCAACCAACCACCCGCTGGCTAAAGGCAAATTTCCGCACGTCTATCCTACATCTGTCTTTCCTCAATTTGAATTTATGCCCTCTCAGGTGATTATTCTGAGCGAGAGGAAGAATCCCATCAGCACTGAGCATGCTCAAACCATTCAATGCTTTATACACCTCTATCAGATCACCTCGCTGGTGCCTAGTCTCCAGACACTGTAATTTGCAAAACTTAAGCCTTTCTTCGTAAGAGCACCCCTTTGTTCCATTCACTAATCTTGTTGCCCTTCTCTGTACTCGTTCCAGCAGCTCTACATCCTTCTTGAAATGAGGCCTCCAGACCTGTACACAGTACTCTAGGTGTGGCCTGACCATTGCCTTATACAAGGGAATAATCACCTCCTTATCCCTGATAGAAAAATTCCTATATATCATTGACAATACACCATGAGCTACTCTTGCAGCCCGTCTGCACTGCTCACAGAACTTCATATCTGCCTGCACAACCACCCCCAGGTCCCTTTCATTCTCTACCACTGTCAGTGTAGTACCACAGAGTTGATACGTTGCTCTGGGGTTGCTGTTTCCCATGTGTAGTACTTTACATTTGTCAATGTTAAACTTCATTTGCCACCTCTCAGCCCATCTGCTCAACCTTTCCAGATCCTGCTGCAGCAGCATAGTGTCAGTAGTGTCCTTGACAACCCTGCCTACCTTTGTATCGTCTGCAAACTTCAACATTAAGCTTGATATACCATCATCAATATCATTTATGAATACAGAAAACAATAATGGACCCAACACTGAGCCCTGAGGGACACCACTAATAACATTAGTCCACAATGAGCAGTGTCCATTGATTACCACTCTCTGTCTTCTCCCCCTCAGCCCCTTTATCCACAGCAGCAATTTGCCTCCAATGTGACACTGCTCCAATTTGTGCAGCAGTCTTCCATGTGTAACAGTATCAAAAGCCTTTCTAAGATCCAAGTATATAATATCAAAGTTATTCCCTGCATCCAGTTCCTTTGTGACTGCATCATAGTATCCAATCAAATTGGTCAGGCAAGACTTCCCCTTAACAAAACCATGCTGTGTCCCAGCTGTAACTGAAGTCTTGTCTAAATGATCCTGTAGTGCTTCTTTAACTAGTGCCTCCATTAATTTTCCTGGAAGTTAAACTCACAGGTCTATAATTGCTTGTGTCAGCCTTTGATCCTCTTTTGTGAATTGGGGTCACATTTGCACATTTCCAGTCTATGGGTACCTCCTCTGAGTCCAAGGAAGCTCTCATAATTATGGCTAAGGGTTTGCTTACTTCCTCTGCTGCCTCCTTTAATATAACTGGATAGATCCCATCCACCATGGGTGCCTTTCTTGTGTTTATCTTCAACAGTTTCTCCTCCACTTTACTCTCAGTTATTCAAGATTCTCTAGCTTACTGCTAGAGTTGAATACACCTCTGGCTTTCCCCTCGTTAGTTAAATAACTCTTCATGTGTGAATGTCGATGCAAAATATTCATTTAGTTTGTTAGCTACCTGAGCAGGATCATCAACAGTTGACCCATCGATATCAAGTGGACCAATCTGATTCATCCCCTTCCTTCTAGAGTTTACATAAGTAAAGAACTCTTTGCTGTTTTTCTTTGCATCCCTTGCCAAAGATTTCTCGTACTCTGCCTAACCTCCTTTGTAACTTGGTTACAGATCAACTTGTATCTATCATAGGCTTCTGTGTCGTGTTAATTTGTACGTATCCCATGCATGTTTCTTCTCTGCCATATGCCTCATCAGTTCATCTGACATCCATTTAGGCCTAAACCTTGAACAATATTTCTTAGTTGGTATGTAAAGCCTAGTAGCTTCCAAGATAAGTTCTTTGAATGCTTCCCATTTTGCATTTGCTGTTGGTAACATCATCAGTTGGTCCCACTGTATAGAATTTAAATACTGTCTCAGTCCATCGTAGTCGCCTTTACGAAAGCAATAACCCTTCCCTTTACCCCTAATGGTAGTTACCTCTTTGAGTAAATCCCACTTCAGCATACTGTGATCACTGCCACCTAGTGGTTCATTTATCTGCAGATTCTTAATGCATGAAGAATCACTGCTGATAATCAAATCAAGAGTATTCCTCCCTCTAGTTGCCTCCCGAACATGCTGATGTAGAAAACAATCATCCAATAAATCCACAAAAGCCTTGCTAGTGTGTGAGTGACCAGCCCCCAAACTCCCCAAAGTCAATATCTGGGAAATTAAAATCCCCCATTATAAGACTCTCTGATTTACTGGCCCACTCTATTTCCCTGTACAGTTTCTTATTATACTCATCAGAGTCATTAGGCCTATAGCACACTCCTACTCTCAATTTTGATCTCCCAATGCTTATGTCACACCAAACTGACTCGACACTGCACTGTCCAGCGATGTCCACTGGCTTCACTTCCTTGGATTTTATGTATTTCTTAACTAATAGCATAACCCCTCCTCCCTTCCTATCCAGTCTATCCTTTCTGTAGACGTACTCCCTAAATTCCAGTTCTGCATTCCTTATATCTGTGTGACATCAAGTCTCTGATATCCCAACAATATCTGCCTTTGATGTTTTGAGCAATACCTCAAATTCATCAAATTTATTTACTAAACTCCTAGCATTGGTGTACACGCAAGTATACATGCACCTATTTCTATTCTTAGCTACCCTAACACAACCCATGTGTTTACTTGTACCGCAATGACTTCCAGCAGTCTCTGAAATATCCCGAGAGAGAGAGAAGTAGAAGGAAATCACCAAGAAAGAGAAGAATGATATCCATCTCAGGACCCTGGGTGTGCCAAGCCCATACTCACCAGATGTGAGCCCCTGGGGTTCTTTCCCTATCAGATGAAGGTTCAATTCTTAAAATATGCTCTTTCAAAATGGGGTCATAATTTGATAGCAATTTGCCTGAGACTAACTTTTTTTTTGGCCAGTATGTGTACAAAAAAGTATGAAGTTTACCATGCATTTCAATGATTCTGAACCTTTTTTCTACGGAGGAACCCCAAAAATAATCTCTCTGATTCCTAGGAATTTTTACCTATGAAAACATTCATAGGCCAGAAAAAGGCTTATGAATGTTTTTCATTTGCAATTCAGGAACTGCTAAATTATTGTCAAGAAAATTTATTTCTTAAGAACTGCAGCATTTTAACTCTTAATTGTTTTTATATATTAAACTTTTTACCCCAAATATCAAATATAAACAAAGTTTATGTAAACATAAAAATAAACTTCACATTCAAAGTCAATGTTTTACTTTTGGTGTGACACTTGGGCTTGTTTGTTTTTGTATAGATGTTGAATTCTCTGTTGAATTTTCTGACAAATACACTCGCTGTTCTTCCTCGATGGCCAGCAGACATTTGTCACATACGAAAGCTTGTTCACAGAGATAAGAAGTTGAAAACTGAATAAGATGTTCACTGCTTTTGCTGAGATCAGAATATTCTATCGCATTGTAGTTCAATCAGTTGTTCTTCTTAAAGACAGAGTAAATTTCGTGAATTTGGTGAGAATTCAACAATGCAGACATTTCTGATGACAAAAAAATAAAGTATTGGTCTAGCTTTTCTATCAAGTGTTTCCAAATGACTGATAAATAAAGGTGCTACAACAATCTCAGATAATTTTTAAATTCAATTCAATGAGATCAACTGATGATGTTACCAACTGCAAATTCTAAGTGAGAAGCATTCAAGAAGGTAATTGAAGAGGCTATTAAGTTAAGATATATTGTTCAAATCTTAGACTTAAGTGGATGTCACCTGAATTAATGAGACTTGTTGCAGAGGAGAAAAATACATGGGATGCATATAAATTATCATGTGTTATGGAAGTCTACAATCAAGTCACAAAGGGGGTTAGAGCAGATTACAAGAAGTCTGTGACAAAGAATGCAAACAAAAGTGGCAGAAACTTCTTAAGTTAACAGAGGGAAAGGGATGAATCACATTGGTTTACTAGATGTGAATGGTATCTGTTGCAATCCTGGTTCAGGTTGCTGACAAATTCAATAGATAATTTACATCTGCAGTCAAACACAAGGATTATTTAAGGGATGGGGATGCCACAATTATATCAAATACTAACAGGGAGCTAAAGATTTTGTGATAACTGAAAGTGGAAGAGAAATTATTGAAGCTAAAAGTAAATAAAGCACCTGGGATGGATGGGATATATCCAATTGTATTAAGGCAGCAAAAGAGGAAAGTAAACCTTTAGACAATTATGAGAGCATCCTTGGATTCAGGGAAGTTTTCTATAGACTTGGGTGTCATATGTCTCTCCTATTCACAGGAGGAAGAGGGGAGCATCAAAGAATGAAGTCAATAATTAAACTTGTAAGCTTGACTTCTGTTCCAGGAAAAATAAGTAACTAGTTAGAGAAGTAATGAAGGATCAGCTAGACAGGAATGCAGTTATATGGAATCACAGCATGGATTTATTAATGATTTTGTCTGACCAATCTAGTTATGACAAAAAATAATTAACATCATATAATTAAATTTCAGAAAGTTTTTGATATTGTTCCACACAAAAGACTGGCTGTACAAGTTGGAGTGTGGCATTAGGTGCAGGTTACTGCTATAGATAAAGGAATGTTATTTTTTTTAGGCACATCAGCAACTTAAGCCATACTGCACTGTATAAATTATGTCTGTGAATTGCACATGTTCTGTGGTTGATTTGCTGGACGAAAAACCTGAGTTTCCCAGGAGAAAAACCATGCTACCATTGCCTGAGACCAACTACCTCAGCCACATTGTGAAAAAGACCCTATAAAAGTTCTCACATCATTGACAGGATTCAAACTCAGGTCTTTTTTGGTCAATGTGGGTAGGACAGCGATTATACCAATGATGGCAAGGGATGGTTATCAATGGGCACTGCTCTTCTTAGACTAATATTAGTGTTGTCCACCAAGGTTCAATGCTGTGCCCATTGTTGTTTTCAATATTTATATCTTTCAATGTTTTTTTTTTCAATGATACTGATGAAGGCATATAAAGATTGTCTTAAGTTTGCAGATGACACAAAGGTTGACAGGGTGGTTAATGACAATAATCATGAAACATTACTGCAACAAGATATAAAAAAGCAGATCTACAAGTAGGAAGTTTAAGATTAACAAAAATCAAGGTACTGAATATGGGTAGCAGTAAATCCAGAATAACATACCAACTGAGTGGGAGTTCACCCAATGTAGCAGAGAACAAAAAATACCTGGAGGTAATTGTGCAGTCAGACACAAAGTTCTTTGAGTAGTGGAGATGGGCTGCTAGAACAGCTTATGGGGTTTGTCAGTTATAATCAGGAATTTTATCAACAGGGATAAGGAGGTAATTATTCTGCTGCATAAGGAAATGGCTAGGCCACATCTTGAGTACTGCATACGGGTCTGAAAGCCTCATTTCAGGAAGGATGTGGATCTGTTGAAATGGGCACAGAGAAGAGCAACTAGTGAGGTGAACAAAATGGCACTCTTACCAAGACTTTAGTTCTTCAAATTGCAGCATCTGGAAACTAGGTACCTGCAAGATCTGATTGAAGTGCTTAAGGAATTGAATGGACTGAGTAAGCTAAACGTTGATGTCATCCTTACTATTGCTCAGACAAGAACCATAAGGGGACATAAATTTAAATTGAAAGGACTGTTGCAGGATAGATGAAGAGAAAATTTTTTTTTCCAGCCAGAGGGTAGTTTGAATGAATTTCAGGAAGAATTTGACAAATTAGAGAGGATGGGCAGGTGATGTTGGATTTTTTTTGGTTGATGCTGTATAAGCTTACTTCTTCACATCATTTTCCACTACTAATAATGAAAATGATAACTATAGAAAAAAAAAAAGAAAGTTGTAGCTTTCATCAATTTCCTGTGGAAATTGATGATAGCTACAACTCAGATTACTTGAAAATGTGGTTGATTCAAATTAAAGTTTATAAGGATTGTCACAGGCAATTATATGATGTTTCATATAAAAAGAAAATAACATTATATTATGTAAACGAATGAACATTCCAAAACACACTTAAAAAAAAACACACACACAGTTTGTAGGATCACAATTAATCCAACCCCATGGATAATAATGCCCTAGATAATTGTTTTTATTTATTAACACTTTTTTGAATTATATTTCAGAAAAGTAGAGGTGACACAGTACACAAGGGCATTTTTTTTTTTTTTTAAAGATTTTGGAGTTTTACTTGAAAAGAACTATGGATGCTGAAAAACACAAAATATCAGGAAAAAACTTATCCCAAAAGCCTCAACTTTTTGCAAAAATTTTGGACATGAATATACCCCTCCCACCAAACCCTTTCTAACTTATTTCTAAAGGCAACTATTGAATAAATAATTGGTAGGATGGCATGGGCCACCCCTTGCTTCTTGTCTGTGCTGAATGGAGAACTTCATGTCTACTTGGATCATAACCCTGAAATCTCTGTTTTTAACTCAAACCTTCCAAGTATAGAAGTTAATTTGGTATTTTTTTCTCCCTCCTCAAAGATGAGAGTTTAATTGGTGCATCAACTAAACAAATGTTATTTTCCATTAAAATCTTGCCATTGTAAAATCATACTAGTATTAGTATTGGGAATACAGTGCAAGAAAGCCTATGTTTTTTTTTGGCTTGTGCAGCATAAGCTGCACAAGCCAAAAAAAAAATAAAAATAAATAAATAATTGATAAATAATAAAAGAAAACAGACAATCTATGCATTTCCTTCCCCTTGTAACTATCCAGCTGACCTTTGATTTCCCCCAAACCGCCAACCTCAACCACCCACGTTGGTAAATTATTCCAGTAATTTATAACTCTATAGCTAAAATAAAACTTCCTGTAATCTAGTCTAAACTTCACCGCCCCCCCCTCCCCCCGGAACTTGAATTTATGGCCCCTAGTTCTAGAATAATTTAAATTCGTTATAAACTCTGAGGCAAAAGTAAAATGAATTATACTTTGTCTCTCGGAGCCTTAAACACCACATTCAAGTCTTAAGATGCCTAGTTTCCAAGCTGTGCAACCTACATATTCAAAGTCTTTCCTCATATGGACACCCTTTTGAGACTTTCAACACATTTTCAAGAAATTCGATGTCTTTTTTTTTAGGTGCAGTCTCCACACTTGAACGCAGTATTCCAAGTGTAGTCTGACAATAGCCTTATACACTGAGTGATCACTGAATTATGACCACCTACCTAATACTTTTTAGGTCCTCCTTTTGCCCTCAGTACAGCAGCTATCCGACATGGCACTGATTCAACACGAAGTCGGAAGTGTTCGGGAGGAATGGCCAACCAAGCTGTGTGTAATGCACCCAGCAATGCAGGTATGGAGGTGATTTGTGCATCCATGCATGATATGTCTTTCCATAGTGTCCCACAAGTGCTCTATGGGATTGATATCGGGGGAGTTCGGAGGCCAAACGATATTCTGGATATCAGAACTGTGTTCCTCAAACCATTCCTGTACACCAAGTGCCTGATGGCTCAGCGCATTGTCATCTTGGAAAACAAGATTACACTTTTTGCCATTTGGGAAAAAGTGTAACATAGTGGGGTGTACACAGTCAGCAAACAGTTGACAATAGTGGAGACCACTGATACGTTGTTCCACATGCACCAGGGGTCCAAGTTCCTGCCAGTGAAACATGCCCCACACCATACAACCGGCCTGCACTTTTGATACCATGCATGATGGATCAAGAGCCTCATGTTGTTGATGACAAATCTGCACACGATCATCCACAGTGTTGAGTAAATAACGACTCATCCGACCAGTACACCTTTCAGTCTTCTAACATCCAACTTGCATGCTCTTTGCACCAGGTGAGTTTTTTACACTGATGAACCTTGGTTAGGAGAGGATGCCATAGGGGTCATCTGCTGGTATAGCCCATACGTGCGAGCATGGTCATGCCAGATATTGTTCCGGGTTAGCCCATGTTGTATTGGGTAGTAAACTCTTTAACAGTGCTGCACCTGTTCGCCTGTAGGAGTCGTTGAACCTGGCACTCACCTCTAACAGCAACCTTTTGCTGACCTTTGCAGTTTTTCCACTAGGTCATTGTTTGACCATTTTGATGCCAGTCCTGGTACTTTAACTACAGCGGCTCTCAAACACCCCACCAGTTCAGTCATTTGGAAAATCGAGGCACCAGCTCGCTGAGCACCCACAATCTGTCCTTTATCAAAGTCTGATAAATCCTTCCTTTTACTACCTACTGAACCACCTTATCTGTGCTTCATAGGTCAATTAACTCTGCACTCTCATACCTCATGTGGTCAACGGGTCAAATTAAGTTTTCATAGGGGTGGTCATAATTCAGTGATTACTCAGCGTATAATGGGATTATGACGTCCTTATCTCTACTAGCAAATGCTCGATAAATCATTGATAGGCCTTCTTGCAACCTGTCTACAATGCTCAGAGAACTTCATGTCTGACCATATTGTAACTCCCAAGTCCCTTTCTTCCACTACTGACTTTAGTTCAACTCCGCCAAGTGTATAAGTTATTTTGGGGTTATAGTTCCCCAGGTGTAAGACCTCGCATTTGCTGAATTAAAGCATAGCTGCCACTTTTCTGACCTTCCCTAAATATCTAAGTCACTCTGAAGAAGCTCTGGTGGTGATCATTAACCACTCTATCTTTATATCATCTGCAAATTTAGACATCACATCCTCTATTTCTTCTTCGATGTCATTTAAGAAACTCATAAACAACAATGGTCTCAATACTAATCCTTGAGGAACTCCACTTCTTACATCAACCCAATCTGAGGAATAACCATTTATCACAACCCTCTGCCTCCTTCTCTGAAGCCATCCTGCTATCCATTTAAGGATTTTCCCTGTGATTCCAACTTGTCCCAGCTTATAAAGTAACCACTATGTGGGACTGAATGAAATGCTTTGTGACCCTATCAAAATAGCTAACTAGATTTGTTAAACATGATTTTCCTGTACAAAACCATGCTGTGTATCTTTCAGAATTCCATCTCTATCCAAATGATACTGAATTACACACTTGATCATTGCTTCCAGGATTTTCCCTACTACTGAAGTTAGACTGACCAGTCGTTAATTTTATACTACACTCTTAGAACCACCTTTATGTATTGCCGATACACTGGCACTTTTCCAATCCAACAGAATCTCTCCACAGTCCACACTCCACATTCTCTCATAATTAGCCTTAATGGTTCAATGCATTCACTTGCTGCCTCCCTTAAAATTATGGGGTATATGCCACCAACCCCAGGAGCTTTACTGCCAGGTCCATCATTAGGAGGGAGGAAAGAAGGATCGGGAAGCTCATGTGGTTAGATTGTTACAAGAGTACAGGGGGAGGTCCTGTTTGTGAATCTTTTGGGGAAGGCCTCAGATTTTCTTGTATGTTCATGCTAGAAATTCAGTTTCATTACTGAAACTGATTTTGCAGCATGAACAGTTTACATTTATCTGACCATCTATAAATCCTATCCAGTCGGGGGAGAGCATTTGATTTCTTTGACTGAGTATTCAGCATTAATAAGTACTAATTACCTGTATAACCATACCTAGTAGATTCACAATTATTATTACCAAACAGTATAGAGCACAGCTTTAAATACATAAACATTTTCTTTTTGTGTGGGACACAAAATCACACAACCTTACATAGCATCTGAATGCATCATGAAAAGTCTTTAGTAACCAACCTTTACTAGTTGAAGATTATAAAAGGTTGGCTGGTTTACTAATACATTAATTTAAAAAAGGCTTATCGAATTGTAACATTTTTGGATATTCAATACAGGAATTAATTGTCTACAATTTTCACTTTTGGGCTTTACTTGACTGTCAAAATTCTTTCAAGTTTTAAAATTTTCATAGCAACATATATGCTATCTAATCCTTATTTTACTTTCCTTTTTTTTTTTTTCTTTTCTCAGAATAACAATAATTACCCCTGACCTCTAAATTAATTTCACCCTTTTATATAGGCATATTGGATATATGCAGTTCTTTACATATTTTATAATTTTAAAAAAATATTCTAACAGTTTTGTCCTGAACTCCCACTTTTATTATTGAGAAATAGTTATATCAAAGAAAGTCACTGGTTCACAAAATAATTCATTCTACTTAGTAATAAACTAAAAATAAAATGCCAGATACCTCAAAAGATATCTGATAGATTCCATTTGAAGAAATTTTTTAGTCAAAAATATGTGCTACAGATGCATAATTTGCTATTTAAAGTGTACTATTATTAGTAGTGTTCAATTTTATGTATCCTCTATTGTGAGGATACATAAATGGATACAGATTCCATTAATATATATAAAGAAAATTCAGTGTGTTTTGAAACTACACATTAAGCATTTTCACTACTATTCACAACTCTAATGATCACAGACTTTATTGGAAACACAGAATGAGAATTCTATAAAAATTCCATATAAAAAATTTACATCTTTGATTTTTTTCTTTAATGTATTTCTTTCCTACACAAATATGGATAAAAATGAATAAAAAACTAAAAATGAAAGGTTGTATTCTTTGAACTTTAACAATACTGTTTATACAAATGGAAGGTGATTTATTTCACAAGGCACTTCATAAATCATGGTACATATATTGCAAAGTACTATTGGAAATTACACACAACATTACTATATTAGATTAATGAAATTAGATGTACAATACTAACACACTAATTTGACACTTTTTCCAAGAGTATTTCACACTCATTTTAACGAACCTCTTACATTTTTTTTTTTTTTAATTGACATTTATGCATATATAGATACACATGAAGAGGTGTACAAATACATAGAGAATTGTTTATTTTGAGCAATGAATGCAACTGAGAATGGAACAATGTTTTTAAAATCAATGCATAAAAATAAGATGACTAAATGGCTTTGTTCTCTCACATGAATTTTCTTCCTATTATTAATAAATATCAGGTTACATCTTAAGTTAATGAAAACTAACAAATGTCACAATGGGCATATTATTACAGGTGCACAATGATTTTAAGTACATAAAAATTATACATTTTATTTACACATTTCATTTCCTCACAATTACTCTTAAAATGACTGATGCACACCATAATCTGAAGTGGCCTACATAGCATTCTGTACTGCCTATAATGAAATTTACGATAGTCACAAACAAGTTATTAATAAATATGAGGTTGGTTGTAAAAAGTACAAATAATGCTAGTCTTTCTTTGAGATCACTTGTTAAACCTATTAGTTGTGACTATTGTCTAACCTTCACCCTCTGATGCACATTTGAAAAGCCATGACCAAAGAGAGAGAGGTTTTCTTCAGTCAGAGTTCACTGAACTATGACTGTGAAAAGTCACTATCACTCCTGTAAGAATAAACTATAGTTCAGATGACTGGATAACTAAGGTCATATGTTTCTTCTGAAATGAGATGTTTTTATATATTTTTAGTCATTAGCTTTGCAGATCTCTGTGAAGCTGATTAATGTAGTTGGGTTGTGAGTTGTCCCATTGAGAGATGTCATATGCAATGATTTAGGTAATCTGGGTCCCATTACACATTTCATTGTTGCAAAGTCTAATTTTAACACTGATTTCCACTTTGTTTGTTATTTGGTTTTTAGGAGCATTAGCAACTAAGACCATATTGCTCCGGGGATATGCAGTGGTCATTCCCTGACCTTTTCGCATCCTCCGTATTTGGTGGGCATGAACCCCAGTCTAATCAAGAAGTGTATGTTACACACTGCTGCTCCTGCCCACCTGGCTATGGAGGTGCCCTTCCACTTTGTAGTACATTTGTTTGAAAGAAGGGTCTCTATAGAACACTCAGAATATATCATTTTATCTATATCTAACTAATTAGAGTGCTTGTGTGCTATATGCATAAAAAGGTTAATGATCCAGAGTTAATTGATGCAAGTTTGTGTTCTAACAGCAAATGTATTAAATGCTGATCTCCAGGTACTTCTGCAACTGGCAACTTAGTTAATTCAATCATTCTAAAACTTAGTCCTCTCTTATCTCTCACATAAGGAGTCTACTGCTCTGACGCTTTTCTTCGACGACACTCAAATCTCTAGACAAGATCACACATTCTATTAGGGATTATGCTGACTTCTAATCTCACTTAGCATAAGTACATCATGAATATCGGTTCTTCTGCATCTAAAAAAAAACAGGTGTTACTTTTCTTCTGAACAACTTACTCTGTACAAATCTCAAATCTGCCCTACCATGGAATATTCTCACATCTGGGGCACTGCTCCCAAAACCTCTCAGGATCGACTCTTCTAAAGAAGGCAGTCAGGTTAATTAATGACTCATCTCTTACAAAATCCCTCCATTCTCTGTCTCATAGATGTTCTGTTTCTGAAGCATGCCTTTTTTATAGATACTCCCTTGGGCACTGTTCTTCTGAACTGACATGTTTTAATCCCATTCTCTCTTCAAAACCAGTCCCGAACCCATGCTGCATCCAGTCACCACTTCAACTTCTGTTTTCTGGAACAATCTTCCTTCACATGTGTTTCCTGAAAATTACAATCTACAGGTCTTTGATATTACTCAGTCTAATATCAATGTCAACAAGTATTTTCTATCTTATCAACCTTCAACCCATGCACAGTACATAGATTTTAATACCTTTCGTGTTTGGAGTTTCCATAAAAAAAAAAAAAAAACCCTCCTTGGGCCCACCATGAGTAAAATGTATATATAAATATATATACACACATATATCCCATTATATATATATATATATACAGTCCATTCTGGTTATTTGGGACACATCAGGACTAGTGCATTTTGGCCCGATTAAGCGGCTGCCCCAATTATCCGAAGTTTCACGTAAATAGTTAAAAATACAATGTACCCCCCTTTACAATTAGTTCACTGTAGAATCAAATCACCATAGTAAAGTACCATTCACTATACGATGTGTAGTAAGCGCCAGTCATTGTGATCAAGTTTGTGAATTGAATTTTAATTCTATTAAACAGCGATTCTAATTAGTGAAAATAGGAGGAATATTATCCACAGGCTATCAAAGTAAAGATATATTAAGCACAAATTTACCCTTTATTACCTTACCAATTAAAAAATTAAATGATACGTGAAATTCGGAAGAATATATGTGATAATCGGAATAATTAATACGTACTGTAATATGTACATACTAACTAAACTAGATGACATTTCTGTTCACTGACATTTGTGGGTGGGTGTTAAAATTTAAAACAGTAAAAAGATAAGCAATCAATAACAAAGAACATGGTATACACAAATTGCTTGTTATTTGGTTTTTAGGAGCATTAGCAACTAAGGCCATATTGCTCCGGGAATATGCGGTCGTCATTCCCTTGACCTTTTCGCATCCTCCGTATTTGGTGGTGACAGGCTCGAACCCCGGTCTAATCAAGAAGCGTGTGCTACGCACTGCTGCTCCTTCCCACCTGGCTACGGAGGCGCCTCACACAAATTGCAAGTAACACGATACGCGAAGGTGAGAATGGAGTAACGAGTTACAAAGCTTTAAAAATAGGAATGAAGAGAAGATCTAAAAATTAATTTTTTATATGATAGAAGATTTCATGGAAGTGTAAACACATTTCACCATAATAACCCACAGAATTCCAGCTGTCGGTATTATCGCAAATTCAGTACGATCGAGTTTACTGTCTGTTCATGATAGATTTCACTAACAGAAAAGCCCAATAAACAGGTGACTGCTAATTGTTTTTGTTTACGGTTGTGACCTCCAGAATTTTGGCTGAACCACATGGTACCGTCGGAGGCAATCTCCAGTGCTGCGGTCTCCTGCCCCAATTAAGCGAAGTAAACCCTGGCAATTTTCTCGATCGGCCTCTGTTTTTTAAGATTTGCTCCAAATAAACGGCTGCCCTGATTAACCGGTGGCCCAAATAA
The DNA here is from genome assembly GCF_048544385.1 of Mastigoproctus giganteus. Lineage (NCBI taxonomy): Eukaryota > Metazoa > Arthropoda > Arachnida > Uropygi > Thelyphonidae > Mastigoproctus > Mastigoproctus giganteus. The sequence continues at coordinate 170,676,127 of NC_143576.1, forward strand.
CCGGAATCCACTGTATATATATATATGTATATATATATATATATATATATATATATATATATATATATATACATGTAAACGCGCGCACACACATGCACGCACACAATCCATGTGTGAATGGTTAAATATTAGCTGGCTAAATTGTATATTCCTTAAACAGTTACTTATTATTCATTCTCTTTGTTAAATTTTAAAGATTTCATTTTAAATCGTAAGCTCCATAGGCAATTATTCATTATTTCTTTAATAAATTATTCAGCATCCACACAATAGTGTTTGTAACTTTAGATTAGGCCAGCAACCCTCCACACCAAGGTAATTTTCTATGGTTGGACAATGTAGACTATTGTAGCAGCATTTTAACCCTGGGGCTGGGCTAAATTCTAATAATTTTTCCTTCCCAAAAAAAAAATTTTTGGGAAGGAAAAATTATTAGAAAGAATCTTCAAAACAGGATAAATTTATTTACTTTGCCTTAAAGAACCATTACTTTTACTCATTCCTTGTAATAATTGGTTGACTTCTTTAAAGCATTTAATATTAGTCACACAGGATTGATTAGAAATTTAGCATGACAACGTAAGGGTTAAAGAAACAAACAGGTTCTGACAAGGAGGAGGAAGAATGCCATCTACTTAACTAATGAAATGAATTTCATCAGTTATAGTAAGTAGATTCAGTTCTTCATTTAATTTGTTTTACTGTTAATGTTCCAAACACTGCACACACACACACACACACACACACACACACACACACACACACACACACACACACACACTGCATTCTCACTAACAGAGTGTCTCATCATATCTTTAGTCTCTAGCAGTTACTTCATGTGTAACTGTTAATGAGGCATTACTGTGTATTTCCATTTAAAATTTCACCTCCATTATTTTTGTGTGTATTTTATCCCTATGCAGTGGTGGAGCAGACTGTTGGGGGGGGGGGGGAATCCAGTGCAAAAAAAAAAAAAAAAAATCGATTTTGGTACCCTCTGTCATTAATTTATCAGTTCAACATATGAATGTCTGGGTATTAAGGGACTTCCTTGGTATGGGGCCACAGTGCATTATGCCAATTCACTAGATTCACCACATTCTTTATGATGTCAATGTGTGTGCATCTATGCCTTTTTTGTGATGATTCTTTCTATAAAAGTTGACAAAATGAATTTTATCAAGCAACATCAACCATGCAATTAGTTAATTAAATGCTGGCAATAATTTTTTACTCAGGGGGTTTAATTTTTATAAAATTAGCATTTTTTACATTTGATTCTTTAGTTTAATATGTCTCATGCTAAATTAATTTTTTGCCAATATATGATCATGCATTTCTAGTTTCATTAAATAGTAATAACCCTACATTTAAAACATAAATGGCTCAGCACTGTTCAAAGTTTATAAAATGTTCCATCAACTGGAGCTATATCTTGATAAAATTTATTATGAGATATGAGAGCCAATCTTTAGTTACACATAAATAGAACTGTAATGATGTGATGCAACGTTCTGGCACATTTCAGCTGACAATTGTTTTGCAAGGTCAATCTCAATGCTTTGAGTGAGAGCAGTTCAAGCCCACATGACTACTAAATATGCTAACATTCTTGTAATTTTCTCTGTACCTTGTGAACTTCTCTCACCTTATGTGATTGTCGGAGTACAAACTGAAAATTTTTTTTTCTGAAATCTTGTTTCCTGGTGATATCAAATTAAGGTTCAGCTTTTTCATTTATTTAGAAAGCTCTGAGTTTGAACCCTGTTGACATCTGTGAACCACATGCCATAAAGACGTTTTCTTTTGGTTCTGTAGCTGTCCCTGAGCAGTATAGGGAAGATTTCACCTGTGAGGTATTCTAAGTTTCTCATCCTAAACTGAACTTAATTTACTTAATGGTGAAATCTAGGAGTTACTTCTTTCAAGATAATTCATCTTATTGTAACAATAAAACAACTAGTTTTTTCCTATTGCTACTTATTGCTCTCATTTTGATTTTTATCAGTGCACTGGAAATGAAATAGCCAGAAAAATAATCTTTTTTAGATAATAAGACCACTGCAACTAAAGACCTTATTCATTTTTATTTAATAACAGTATCAGAATAAAGAATAGAATTATAAAGCACATGAGTTAAAACAATTTCTTTCCTTTTTACCAAAACTGTTGATTGCTAAATGCACTGGGAACAGTATATCTGCTCATGCTGCTTTTTGTGGTGTTCCTGATAGAGGGTTAAGCAAAAATAGGGCAAAAATTGTACAGTTCAATGAACTAAAAACCCAGAGGGCATAGTAGTATCTAAAACCTAGAGAGCAGTAAGAGCAGTAACAACGCAATAATAAGACACTGCAGGCACAATTCAGGAAAACTAAAATAATAACAGAACTCAAACTGACTGACAAAGAATGTCAGTGTTTTAAGGTGGAGACCGTTTTTAAAAGAAATTAATGAGAACATAAACAGAGCGAATGTTATACAAGTGAATGCATTGCATAAGAATACTATAGGAGTTAGTTCCTATCCTATAAATCGTTATGGAGGTTTAATGATGAAAGGGCTGAATAGTCATATTTTGACTTTCTAAGCTAGTGGTGGCCACATAAATCACAACACTCTTGTAAAGTTTAATATTTCCTTAATAACTTCCTCTATAGGTAAAATTATGTCATTTCCTGTAATCTTGGGTATAACCTCCTTGCACAAGCACACTGTGGGTTATCAGGCGATACTAGGTGGTAGAGGACTCTCATCAATCGGTGCAATACCACCACTTTGCTTATTGGAGGCTTGAAGTGGCGGAACACAGGCATGTTTATTCTACAGAGTTAAGTTCCGGTCAACCCTTCCCCATCTCTTCCATCATGAGTATGACTGATGACTTTTGAGGTCATGATGGACATCATGGCGAGATCCAATCTTCCTTACATTTTGAGGGTACAACTCTAAAACAGTGTTCGCAGGCCGGCTGCTAGTTAGTACACCGGACCGAACCATGTGTGCTCTTGAACTTACCATTGGTAACTCTTTAGGAGGCTTCCGGATCAGCTAGTGTATAATCTTGCTACCCGTACTCTGCTAGACAATGACTGGAGGGAGTCCGAGTAGTGTGTATGTGGGGGGGGTTATGTCAAGGATCTGGGTATATTCTTACCATGTATATCCCCCCCCCACTTTTTTTTACTATTGAATACACCATGAATTGTCACACTAATAGAGTAAGCTTATCTGCCAAAAGATCAAAACTCCCAAACACTTCCTAGTTCATTTCGCAAATATGTGGTCTCAATTCTAATCTCAACGATGTCCATTTCCACCCACTTGCAGTCTGCCAAACCCAATGTACTTTTTCTGACAGAATCTGTTATTGGTTGATTCAACTACTACTCATCTCAGTTGGCCAAATTATTTGCTGTATGATTTCTTTCGCCTCAAAGGTGGTACTTGTGCATATGACCATTCCGATATTCCCTGTCAGAGACTTGGTAATTTGGAATCTCCTATTTTCAATCTTCTCTGGCTTAAAATCTCTCTACCTCATTGTGTCAAATTCATCTGTTATCTCTACCATTCTCCCAATTCCACTAATCACTTGGAGCTCTTCAACTTCCTCTTTTTGCAACTTGACTCTCTTCAGTCCAACTTTCTTAACAGTGAGGTAATTTTCCTTGGTGATTTTAATGTTCACAACTCCAGCTGGCTTCCGTTTTCTAGTCACACCGACCCAGCAGGTCGAGATGCTGAGGCTTTTGCAATTACTAATGACCTTGCACAGATTGTTCATTTACCTACAGGAATACTAGGACAATCCTAACCATACAGCCAACACACGCTTGATCTTTTTCTCACAAACAACCCTTCTAAGTATACGGTCAAAGTGATCCTTTAGGCACCTCAGATCACAATTTGGTGATTGTCTCTTCTCCAATGGAGCCTTTATCTCATAACTATTTCCAACCTACTGTTGTTTGGCATTACAAGAATGCAAAATGGGATGACCTGCGAGATTTCTTTTCTTCTTTTCCTTGGAAGGACTACTGTTTCAAAACTTCTGATGTCAACGTTTGCTCAGATCGTGTCAGTGAAATTATTCTTGTAGGTTTGTTTGTTTGTTATTTGCTTTTTAGGAGCATTAGCAACTAAGGCCATATTGCTCCGGGATATGCGGTGGTCATTCCCTGACCTTTCCGCATCCTCCGTATTTGGTGGTGACGGGCTCGAACCCCGGTCTAATCAAGAAGCGTGTGCTACGCACTGCTGCTCCTTCCCACCTGGCTACGGAGGCGCCAATATTCTTGTAGGAATGGAATCCTTTATCCCACATTCCACTTTAAAATCTTGTCCTTTATCTGAACCATGGTTTTCCAATAAATGTGCTAAGGCTGTTCAGGAGAAGAATGTTGCATATCGTGATTGGCTTGTTTCCAATTCTTCAGTTTCATTTTCTGCCTACACTAAAGCTCGCAACAATTGTAAAACAGTTATTAATCAGTCCAAACTAGATTTTGAACAGGTTAAGTGTAGAAAATTTGCTTCTTGCTCTAATGGTAGTCGAGCATTCTGGTCTCTTGCCAAAGCTATTGGCCGCAACTTTTGCCCATCTCTGCTCCCACCTCTGTCAAAACCAGATGGTTCTGTTGTCACTTCAGCCAAGGATAAAGCTGACCTGCTAGCACCCCATTTTTCTTCCAACTCATGTATTAATGATCTTGGTAAAACACCTACCACCATTCCCAACACGCTTCATTCAATGCCTTCTGTGGCCTTCCGTCAAAAGGATGTCAAAGGATTTTGATGAATCTTGATGCTAAGAAAGATCAAGGTCCTGATGGTATTTCTCCAGTTGTTCTTAAAACCTGTGCTTCTGAACTTACTCCTGTTCTTTGCTACCTTTTTTCACTTTCTTCTTCCAACTGTGTTTTTCCTTCTGCTTGGAAATTTGCTCATATCCAGCCAGTTCCTAAAAAGGGTGACAAATCCCTCCCATCCAGTTATTGTCCCATTGAAATTACTTCTACTCTTTCTAAAGTAATGGAGAAATCAATTAACCACCAACTCTTAAACTACTTAGAAACCTTCTGTCTGATTAACAATCGCCAGTATGGATTCCATCAGTTTCAATCCATAGGCGATATTTTACCTTATGCTACCCATTTATGGACAAATTCAATGGAAAAGTTCAGTGAAACACAAGCAGTTGCAATTGATATCTCAAAGACTTTCGATCATGTTTGGTATAAAGGTCTTTAAACAAGCTTCCATCTTATGGTTCGCCAACTGTTTTTCCAGTTGGTTATCCAGTGTTCTCTTTGATCGTTCACTGAGGGTGATGGTGGATGGATCTCTGTCTTCTAACTTCTCCACTAATGCTGGTGTCCCCCCAAGTTCAGTTCTTTCCCCCACTCTTTTCCTCTTGCATATTAATGACCTTCTTCAATTGACTGGAAATCCTATCCATAGTTTTGCCAATGATAGCACATTGCATTCTACTTTTCATTTTGAGAAACCTTGCCCTGCTCAATCAGCTTCAACTTCTCGAATATCCACTACCAATTCCTTAAATGCAGATCTCCAGGTAATTTTCCAGTGGAGCAAAGACAGCTTAGTTGATTTCAATCCTTCTAAAACTCAGTCTTGTCTTATATCTCGCAAAAAGGATTTTTCTGCTCATATGCTTATCTTTGGTGGCACTCCGATTTCTAGGCAAAATGATATCTCTCTTTTGGGATTACCCTGACTTCTAATCTCTCTTGGCACAAGCACATTACCAATATTGCTTCCTCTGCATCTAAAAAACTTGGTTTTCTCTTTCGCTCTCGGCGTTACTTTTCTTCCAAACAGCTGTTCACTCTGTACAAATCACAAATCTGCCCTAGCATGGAATATTGTTCCCACATCTGGGGTGGTGCCCCCAAAACCTCTCTCAGGCTTCTAGATTCCATTCAGAAGAGGGCAGTTAGGTTAATTAATGACTCCTCTCTAACAGAGTCTCTCCATTCACTGTCTCATAGATGTACTGTTTCTGCTGCATGCCTTTTCTACTGATACTTCACTTCCATGGGCACTGTTCTTCTGAATTGGCTTCTATGATTCCCGCTCTCTCTTTCAAACAGTCTGAACATGTGCCACCAACATCCATTTACTGTCCAACTTCAAACTCACAGAACCAACTTTTTATCTTGCTTGTTTATTCATTCAACTGCCATTTTCTGGAACAACCTTCCTTCGTAGGTATTTCCTGAAATTTACAGTTCAAGTCTAATGTCAACAAATATCTTCTCTAGTCTTCTCAACCTCCAATCCAAGCACAGTACTAAGTACTATAGGTTCTAACACCTCTCATGTTTTGGGGTTTTCATAAAAAAAAAAAAATTTTTAAATTATGTCATATGAAATTGTTGCAGTTAAAGACAAGAAAGGCACCTGGAGTGGATGGGATCTATCCAGTTATATAAAAGGAGGCAGCAAAGGAAGTAAGCAGGCCCTAAGGCATGATTATGACTGCACCATTGGGCTCAGGGAGGTCCCCAAGGACTGTAGGTGTGCAAATGTATCCCAAATTAACAAAGGGGGATTGAAGGGTGACATTAGTAATTACACACCTGTTAGTTTAACTTCTGTTCCGAGAAAAATAATGGAGTCACTGGTTAAAGAAACACTACAGGATCATCTAGACAAGACTGCAGTTATAGTTCAGACACAGCATGGGTTTGTTAAGGGTAAGTCTTGTCTGACCAATTTCATTGGATACTATGATATGGTCACAAAATAACTAGATGCAAAAATTTTGATATCATATATTTAGATTTCCTGAAAGCTTTTGATACTGTTGCACATGGAAGACTATTGTACAAGTTGGAGGAGTATTGCATTAAGAGCAAGTTGCTGCAATGTATAAAGGGATGGTTGAGTGGGAGAAGACAGACTGGTAATCAATGGACACTGCTCTTCGTCGCCTAATGTTATTAGTGATGTCCCCCACTGTTGTTTCTGTATTTATTAATGATACTGATGGAGGTATATCAGGCTTAATGTCCAAGTTTGCAGATGATAAGAAGATTGGTAGGGTTGTTAATGACAGTAAGGACAGTACACTACTGCAAAAGGATCTGGAAAAGTTGAGCATATGGGCTGAGAAATGTGCAGTCAGATATGATGTTTTCTGAGCAGTGCAACCAATGCAAGAGTAGCTAATGGGATCTTGTCAATGATATATAGGATTTTTTCTAACAGCAATAAGGAGGTGTTATCCCCTTGTATATGGCAATGGTCAGGCTACACCTCTGGAAGCCTCATTTTAGGAAAGATGTAGAGCTGCTGCAACGAGTACAGAGAAGGGTAATGAGATTGGTGAGTGGAACAAAGGGTTGCTATTACCGAGAAAGGCTTAAGTTCTGCAAATTGCAGCTTCTAGAGATTAAGCACCTGCAAGGTGATCTAATTGAGGCGTATAAGGCCTTGAATGGTTTGAGCAAGCTCAATGCTGATGGGATTCTTCCTCTTGCTCAGATTCTGCACCTGGGGTGGGGGGGGGGGAAAATCTCAAACTGAGGAAAGACAGTTGGAGAATAGATGTGCGGAAATTTTCCTTTTGCCAGTGGGTGGTTAATTGCTGGAACAAACATCTGCCACTGTGTAAGCTGACAGCTTAAATAAATTCATGGCTGAACTAGACATCCAAGATGGCATTTATGGAGTCTGTTAGTGTAATAGTTTCCATACTGTTGTAGGTACAGACTTTTGGAGTGAATGGATTGGTGAAACGGGAAGTTTTTTTTTTGACCAATGGTATATAAGCTTGCTTTCTTGCACGATATGCCTCTAATAATTCTAATGCTACTCTCAATTTTGAACTCTATTAACATCATCCTGTAAAACTAGCGTGATTTGCATCATGATTCTGTAATTTTAGAGTGGTATTGCATCACTTTGTTTATAAAAGCATCTACCTATTGCTATCTGTCTTCACTTCCTATTCAGCATGGGCATGGCACTCAGTTAATTCCAGAGAAGAAAAGCATAATTATTACTCTTGACAGGAAGGCTTTTCTAATCAACATATAGCTGCATAAGTTAGCTGTGACCAGTCTGTGACCAGTTACTGTGTCAGGGTTAATTAGAAAGAAATGTAAGACCAGAGATTTCAAAAAAAAATCTGTAACCACACTGAAAAGGAAAAGTACTACAGCACAGAGAGTTTTGATGCATCTATACCTCTGTGATTGCTGTGCAAGTTCCACAGACCTAAATCCATGTGGAAGGAACATACTGGGGTATATGCAAGTGATAGAACTCTGACAAAGACTTGTGATGAGTGGTCTGAAAGAATAACAACCTTGTAAGAAGCTCTTATTGACAAAATCCATTAGGAAAAACAACTAACCTACGCTAAAGAACATGCTAACGGAAAAACGGGAATCTGTAATATTCTCTGATGAATCCAAATTTAATCTCCACATAGATTGGATGATATATACTACTGATTGTATTCAATCAACAGTAAAGTTTCCACTGGGCCAGATGGTTTAGGGATGCATAATGAGCAAAGGAATGGGCAGAATACATTTTGTAAGTGGCACTGTTAATATTTAGTACAGTCTGTCCTCATATAGCACGATAGTTGCGTTCCTAGAAACTCTCGTGCAATGCGAAATCGTGCAATATAAACAACAGACCCTATGGGAAAAGTAGGGTTAGGTGCCGACCACCCAAGATTGAACACACATTTGGAACCAAAACATTACCAAACAATAAATAATCGGGTAATTTTAATCGTTATAAAATACGTTAAGTATTTTATAACGATTAAAATACGTAATAAAAATATTATAATAAAGTATTTTTAGTATTTTTTAATACTAAAAAAGTATTTTTTACGAATAAAATACGTATTTTATTCGTAAAAAATTTATTATATTAAATAAAACAGTCGTAATAAAATACTTACGTATTTTATAATACGTAAGTCGTAATAAAATATTGCTAATGCTTTTGCTTCTATCGTAAGCAGACTTGTTTTTTGTTTGATTTTCTATCCAAACAGATGACAGCCGTTCCATCCCTTCCAATTCTTGTGTCTTAATCTAATGGATTTTAATTACACTTTGAGTTGTTCCTGCTATGAAAGTTGTTTTTATTTTCTCTGCATTCTTTGTAATTCTCGGCGTTGCCTGATTTAGGCCTATAGCACGTGCAATATCACATGGCCTTTCATTTTGCTCAAAGCGTTTCACAATTTCATATTTTTTCTCTATCGACAGAGGCGGACAGAAGCCTTACGGGGAAAACCACGGTGGGCCGGAGGCCGGTGTGATTTTGGCCATAAACCGTAGTATGAGGCCACTATAAATTTTCACGGTTAAGAATTTTTGACCCAGTCCGCCTCTGTTTATCGATATTGCTTTTTTTTTTTTCTCTGAATCTGCAGTGTCTTAGCCAGAACGCTTCCTTTTCACACCTTTTAAGTATTTTACTCATTTTTAGGGAATAAAGTACAATTACAAAATGAGGAGGCACGCTTGATACACATAAACAAAGCTGCGCGCGTGTAGCAACTGAATAAACAACACCGTAAAGGCCGAGATACACTATTAACACCTCACATTTTACTAAAGCACATTTCTGGGGGTTACTACCATAAAACAATAAAAACAATTTCCAGTTGCGTTTCTGCTAGTGGAATCTGTTATAAACTGGTAGTAAACTCGATCTAATTGCATTTGTGATTATATCGATAACTGGAATTGTGTTGGTTTTTACGTTATTATGGTGAAATGTGTTTCCCCTTCACTGATATAAAACACATAAATACATTTTCAGAATCTTCTTCATTCCTATCGTGTTGCGTTCAGTTGGGGTGATTCCGCGTTCGACTGCCATTTCTTGTAAACACAAAGGCGAATCGTGTATAAGCGAATTCGGTTCGTGTTATATAAGATAACGTTCCCCTATTTATAAATCGTGTATGATCGAATTCGTGTAATGTAAACACGTGTTATACGAGGACCGACTGTACATGAAAATTTTAAAGCAGACTGTTTTGCCCATCAACAAGACTTCTTTCACAGAACAGAAAATTGTTTTCCAACATGATTCTGCACATTACCATACTTCAAGTAAGATTAGTACATCATTACATAATCATTTAATGCAATTTATAGTATGCTAATTTTAACTTGTTTAAAACACTGGCTTTTTATCAATTTTTTTTTTTTTTTAAAGATGAATAAGTTCATGCAAGACTAAAATATTTGATCCTTATTATGGCTAGGAAGTACTGTTGATTTGAATCTGATTAAAAACTAATGGAGTGTTACAGGACAGAAAACTACTGCTATAAAGCCATCATGCAAGATAACACTGCAAAAACCATTATACATGTCTGGAGCCATGAAGAAACTAGGAATATCTCTATGATCTAAAAATATGAATAGCTATTGGTATATTTTTTTCCCATCTTATTACATAATGTTAATTTCAAATATTGGGTCACACAGAAAGGGCATTCATATGGCCTAGAGCAGCATTTCCCAAACGTTTTTAGTAACAGAACGCTTTTCTTCTCGCAATATATTTACGGAACACTTATGCAACACAAGTTTAGCTGGAGCCAAAGAACTGTTTCTTAATATGTTGTTACATACAACACACTGTGCATCAGGAGCATCTTTATTTCCAACATATGTAAAGCCAAAATTCAAATAACTGTCATCATACTTTCGTTTTGGTCTTTTATTAGTTGGTTCCTGTTTTTTCACTTCTGATTTTTGAGGAACAGAAGGCTGCGATTGTTCATCCTCACTTTGAAGTGTGACAATATTGTGTTCATTTTCATCAACCACAGTTGCAATACTAGAAGTACTTGCTTCTCGTTTTATGACCATTTTTAAAACAAATCTATGGTCATTTATTTTAATAATAATATTTCGAAATACTGATAATTATCAAAACAAATATTTATACAAGGAAGTGAGTTTAGTTATGCTTACTAGTTTTCCACACTACTACAGAACTATCTCACAATTGCAAAGACAGTCCACACTGCACCACCAGCACTGTGTAGACATGCAAGGACGTGTCAGCATAAGGCTACTTTGTTTCATCTACCCCAATGATGCATGATATCGGTTCACTTCCCCCCCCTCCCTCAACCTGTGTACTCCAGGCTAAATTGCATAAGAATGGCACATTAGATCACTATATTCTTTCTTTTTCATAGATGTCACTACCTCTATGCATACTTCTCTATGCAAAGCCTGCAAAAATATAGTGTTCTGGGGGCTATTTGATTATTAGTCGATGCCAGTACAGTATATTAAAAAAAAAAAAAAAAAAAAAACAATGTTAAAAATTAGAATGATACCTAATTGGTATATGCTAAATGTGAAAATAAGAAAATTATTTATTTTATTTCATTTTTTAATTATTAATTATGATTTTTTACAGAATATTTGTTCACATCTCACGGAACACTGGTGTTCCACTGAACACAGTTTGGGAAACGCTGGCCTGGAGCATACTTTATTTTTATATCAATAAAATGTATAATCATTTTTATTCAGTGTATAACAAATTTGAGGCTACAGGAGCAATTATTTCAATTGCAATGCTTGTTTTGGGAGAAAAGTTAGTGATGCAATTTATGTGGCCATCACTGTATTTTCACACAAAAAGAAAAATAACTCTGGACATCAACCAACCTCGTTCCACAACAAATTATACCAGCATATATAGCCACAAACAGGGCTTATTTTAGAAATTATGTTTGGTTTTAATAATAATTTAGTTTTAATGTGTGAATATGAATATATTTAAAAATCATGAATTGTCACTAGATTTGTATAAAAGTAGCTAAATTAAATTTCAGGCATGTTTAAAATTGCACAAAAAAAGTCACCTGACAAATAGAAAGGAACAAAATCAACTACAGCAGGAGCAATAGTAGTGTTTAGTAACACTGCTGGCTGACATAAATCTGGTTTATCATGTGATGATATTAATACAAGTCTGCAACACTGAACATAAGACGTCCAGAATAATATTATCTAGAAACTGTTGAAGATAAACACAAGAAAGGCACCCGGGGTGGATGGGATCTGTCCAGTTATATTAAAGGAGGCAGCAAAGGAAGTAAGCAAACCCTTAGCCATAATTATGAGAGCTTCCTTGGACTCAGGGGAGGTACCCATAGACTGGAAATGTGCAAATGTGACCCCAATTCACAAAGGAGGATCAAAGGCTGACACAAGTAATTATAGACCTGTGAGCTTAACTTCTGTTCCAGGAAAATTAATGGAGGCACTGGTTAAAGAAGCACTGCAGGATCATTCAGACAAGACTTCAGTTATAGCTCGGACACAGCATGGTTTTGTTAAGGGGAAGTCTTGCCTGACCAATTTGATTGGATACTATGATGCAGTCACAAAAGAACTGGATGCAAGGAATAGCTTTGATATTATATACTTGGATCTTAGAAAGGCTTTTGATACTGTTGCACATGGAAGACTGCTACACAAATTGGAGCAGTGTGACATTGGAGGCAAATTGCTGCTATGGATAAAGGGGTGGTTGAGGGGGAGAAGACAGAGAGTGGTAATCAATGGACACTGCTCATCGTGGACTAATGTTATTAGTGGAGTCCCTCAGGGCTCAGTGTTGGGTCCATTATTGTTTTCTGTATTTATAAATGATATTGATGATGGTATATCAAGCTTAATGTCCAAGTTTGCAGACGATACAAAGGTTGGCAGGGTTGTCAAGGACACTACTGACACTATGCTGCTGCAACGGGATCTGGAAAGGTTGAGCAGATGGGCTGAGAGGTGGCAAATGAAGTTTAACATTGACAAATGTAAAGTACTACACATGGGAAACAGCAACCCCAGAGCAACGTATCAACTCTGTGGTACTACACTGACAGTGGTAGAGAATGAAAGGGACTTGGGGGTGGTTGTGCAGGCAGATATGAAGTTCTCTGAGCAGTGCAGACGGGCTGCAAGAGTAGCTCATGGAGTATTGTCAATGATATACAGGAATTTTTCCAGCAGGGATAAGGAGGTGATTATTCCCTTGTATAAGGCAATGGTCAGGCCACACCTAGAGTACTGTATACAGGTCTGGAGGCCTAATTTCAAGAAGGATGTAGAGCTGCTGGAACGAGTACAGAGAAGGGCAACAAGATTAGTGAATGGAACAAAGGGGTGCTCTTATGAAGAAAGGCTTAAGTTTTGCAAATTACAGTGTCTGGAGACTAGGCACCAGCGAGGTGATCTGATAGAGGTGTATAAAGCCTTGAATGGTTTGAGCATGCTCAATGCTGATGGGATTCTTCCTCTCGCTCAGAATAATCACCTGAGAGGGCATAAATTCAAATTGAGGAAAGACAGATGTAGGATAGACGTGCGGAAATTTGCCTTTAGCCAGCAGGTGGTTGGTTGGTGGAACAGATTTCCATCCCTTGTAGTGGAGGTTGATAGCCTAAATAAGTTTAAGGCTCAGCTGGACAGGTATTTTGAACGAACAGAGGGGTGAAGTGGAAGTGGGGGTTTTTTTTTTTTTTTGGCTGATGCTGCATAAGCTTGCTTTCTTGCATCAAATGCCTCTACTAATGCTAATGCTAATATAATTCAGACCATTAAACTATAGACTGCCTGTATTTAAATTTTTAAAATCAGTGATGTGATTTAACGTATTTACTGTTAATTTCGGTAATTTTTCAAAATCACTCCATATCATGGAGTGATTCTGGAGTGATTTGGAGTACTCATCATCTTCATTCACTTTTTTGTCTATGTTCCAGCTATACTGTGTTGGCCTATGACTCATAAAAATCCCTTCCCTTCCCTTCCATTCACTGGCCAGACAAGCCCATATTATTTTATTTTGTCTGTAAATTGCAAATGCTGGTTTACATATAATCCAAAACGAAATTTACAGACATGATACATATAATCCATGCATGTAATCAAGCATATTCGTTTTGTGTGAATTAAAAACCTAGAATAAACCCAGGAGAAAAATCTTATATCTCTGTTTGAGGCTCAAACTGAGGTATAATATTTTTCCTCTTTTTCATTCTGCTACAATCCATAACAAAAAAGCCTCTATAAAGTTCTCCTGCTCAACCATTCGAAATAGGTGAAAAACAGAAAAAGTCACAATACCATGAAGTATTATTCTTATATACTTTAATTTAGGTATGCTTGTTTTATACCACTTCTGACAACAGGAGTGGTACAAAACATTTGGTGTCCAAAAAAAGCTGCCGATTTTGCCACTCTTTTTACTGAGCAACATTTCCAAAACATTTCCTTTTTCAGCCTAATACTGACACGAATAATTTTGCAAACCTAATAGCATTATTGAGAGTTCAACTCAAACTGAATTCCAGTAATGCTGTTTCAAAAGGTATTTATAAAAATATAAGAAAAAAAAAAAAACAACACTAATTTTAATCTATAATTACTAGTAAAAAAGGAACTGGCATAGTAATACAGTAGATAATAAAATAAATTAGTGTTTTAATAGCATTATTATAAGAAACCTATTAAATAGGTATATGACGTAAAAGTTCTCATTAACATCATCACTACCAAAACTCTAGGGGTCTGGTGCACATATTTTTAGAAGCCCTTTTCTAATGTTTGCCATATGCACAAGCTTTCAGAGTATAAACATAGAAATAAATAGATTTAAATAAAATAAACAAAAAAAAAAAAGGAATAATTAATATCAAAGAAACACAATTAATAGCTAAAAATCACTTCTTACGGTATTGCATTGTTTGTGGTTCCTATGACAAGGATCTCAGGAAACTGCACATACTGTACCTCAATAAATCTGGCCCTTGTGCATCATATCTATTTTGTATATTTATGTTGCATTAGCATATATATATATATAATTAGTACTTTTCATATATTCATAAGCAATCACTGCCAGAAAAACTGAACAGCTTGTTAAGCAAAAAGAGGATTCATACTTTATTACATATATTACTGGTGACTTGATTCAAGTAGCTTTATAACACGACCATAAAACTGGTCAGCAGTAAAATTGCGCCCTTCATTCAACAATTGCTGCAAAGCTTGAGCCTCAAAGAGAGCTTTATGATGCATCTCTAGCCACCAGCTATGAGGATCTGGCTGTCCTGTTAAAGAAGATACAGGTTCTGGACATCCATAATGGCTTAAGTTAGCCTGAAACCTTGAATTTGGAAATCCAAGCTTTTCTGCTCGTAAGTTACGAGATACTCTCTCACACACCAAGCATTCAAAATGTTCAATAAAATTTCCTTTTTCAAAGTCATTGTTAATGCCCCACTGCCTTTTATCCAGGAAATGTTTCAAAAAGTTGTTAGTAATTATGCCTTTTATTTTGTGATTAAGATAAGAATTATATTCTGTGTCATTGGTATTCAAATCATTTAAATAATTAACCAGGTCTTTGGGTGTGCTAAAGTCAGTAGCTAAAATTGCAGATTTAGCATTTGGAAGCCAGTCCTAAAAAGCAAAAAAAAAAAAAAAAAAAAAAAAAAAATTATTTGAAATACAAAACAGTATATACATAAACATCAATAAATTATTAATAATGCATTATTATATATTGTTAACTGTGTGCATTAACTGTTTTACCTAAGTGGAAGCATATTAGTCTATTTCATATTTATCACATTTGATTGCATAATAAGCCAATGAGAATCACAGGTATAAGTCAAATTTATATTCTTCTGAGTATTTTAGTAACTTATCACAGAAAAATCAAGAAACATGATGAAATTTCTTAGTAACTGCCATAGTAAAATACGATGATTACTAAAATTAAAAACATTGAAAAAAATGTGTTTTCTGGATGGGAAAAATGACTTACAACACTATCATATTTAAAGTTTTATTAACTTTAAATATAAGGGTGGTGTAAATGATTTTGGCCATTTGGAAAACATACTTTTTTCAATATCAAGGGTGGTTCAATAAAGAATTGTCCTACTTAGCTGCAGAGGTACTAGCCTGTTGATTCTTGGCACAGTCCTTCTCTACATAGCCACTGTGCAGATTTACACATTTTTCCCATCGATGGATGAGGCTACGGATACTGTTTTTGTAGAAGTGGTGAGGTTAGTCTTTGAACCATGACTCTGTTGCAGAAATGAATGTCTCGTCGGCAGGGAAGTGGGTCCGCCGAAAAAATGATTTGAGGGAAGGACACAAGAAGTCCGATGGCGCAAGATCAGGTAAGTAGGCTGGATGGGACAGTATTTCATATCCACAAGTGGCCGCTTGTGTTGTTGCAATTTCAGAATTGTGAACTGGGGCATTGTCTTGAAGCATTCTCACACCTTTGGACAGTATGCCACACCTACATTTTTTTTGATTTTCTCCCATAATTTTGTGAGTAAGTTGGCATAATAGGCATCTGTAATTATTCTACCTTTCGGCAGGTAATCAGTCATTATTATGCTTTTCTCATCCCAAAACACAGTCAGCAAGACCTTTCCTGCTGACGCTTGGACCCTTGCCTTCTGGGTGGGGGGACCATGATGTCACCATTCCATAGACTGCTTTTTACTTTCAGGGTCGAAATGGTGTATCCAACTTTCATCCTGAGTGATTAGACGAGAGAAAAAAGTTTTCCTCATTTTTTGGGCACAGGGCTAACAACTCTTGTGATTTCTGTTGTCGTTCAGCCTTCTGGAAACCAGTCAATAATCGGGGAATCCATCTTGCACTCAATTTCCATAAATGGAGTTGGTCACAAGGGACTGTTTCAACAGCGCCCACACTAATCTTCACCTCCTGGGACAATCCACACACAGATATCCAGTGATCTTCATGACTAACGATTCCACTTTTATGATAATGCTGTCATCAATGGCTGAATGGGGATGATCTGGAATGGGCTGAGATTCTACCGATGTCCGACCATATCTAAACTGTCTATGGGGTTTCATTCTTATATACAGCAGTCATCTCCTAATGGATTTCTTTAGGAGATTTCCCCTTCAAGAACAGATACCGGATTACAGCTCTGGCTTCAACTTTGTCCATAATGCTACTTCGTCACATGTTCAGCTCTGTAAGGAAAAAACAAATTAAGACTCAGGGCTGAAATTTTACACCTTTAGTACAGAGATATGTATGACGCTACACACAAAATACTCTGCAATATGTGGAAGTAGGTGAGGACGATTCTTTATTGAACCACCCTCATACATAAACATCAATAAATTATTAATAATGCATTATTATATATTGTTAACTGTGTGCATTAACTGTTTTACCTAAGTGGAAGCATATTAGTCTATTTCATATTTATCATATTAGATTGCATAATAAGCCAATGAGAATCACAGTGGCATAAGTCAAATTTATATTCTTCTGAGTATTTTAGTACCTTACCACAGAAAAATCAAGAAACATGATGAAATTTCTTAGTGGCTGCCATAGTAAAATATAATGATTACTAAAATTAAAAACATTGAAAAAAGTGTTTTCTGGTTGGGAAAAATGACTTACACCACTATCATATTTAAAGTTTTATTAACCTTAAATATAAGGGCGGTGTAAATAATTTTGGCCATTTAGAAAACACTTTTTTTTCCTCAATATTTTTAATTTTAGTAATCTTCTATGATATAACAATTTGTAAGAGATTTCATGATGCTTCTAGATTTTCCTGTGATGGGATATTATCCTTTTCTGAAGGACAGAAAAGGATAGTAAGTCATCACATAAAAATCAAAAACAAAGTAATCTTTTACTAACAGTTATTGTAAAAGAGGTGAAATATTGCAGAAACTTACTAAAATTAAAAACATCAAAAAATGTATGTTTTCTGAATGGCAAAAATGACTGACACCAGTATCATATTTAAGGTTAATAAAAAACAAATGAATAAAATATAACACTATGTTAATTTTCTCAAAAAATAAGATAAGTGTGCAAATTATAAAATATTGCAACCTTAATAGTTAAAATTATATTTGGATAAAATATAAAAGAAAGCACAACAAAGGCTCCTCATTTTCTGTTTCTTCAGTAGGGGTGGCACACAGGAGAAATATGTTTAAGTTCCATCATATTTTAAAACTTTTTTAAAGTTTTAAAATTGAAAATAATTACAGTAATATGTAAATGCAATTTCCTGAAACAATAGAAGAATTATCAGAAGAACATTCGTTTTCACGATATAAACATAACATAACATTGACTTACACCACTCATGAATGGTTTCAAATTTTCATTCAGCATGATAATGATGTGTTGCTCGGTCATTGGTTCATGGAACCAATGATGGAGCAACACATCATTATATTTGTGAGTGAATTAAGTCGTTGGTTCATGGAACCAATGACTTAATTCACTCACAAAATAAAAGGGAGCAAAGGTTAAAGAATTTGTAGGTGAGTGCAAGTCATTTTTTTTTTTAAATTGATGCCTTACAACACTGATTCTCAATGGCTCATATTACTGTAACACAAATGCAAACATCAGCATCGTGTTTAATTTATTTAAAAAAAAAAAAAAAAAAAAAAACTCATTAAAATGTCACTCATTTTGTACAATAATTTGTATATAAAATTGAATTTCACATAGAACTGGCACTAAAATAGGAAAAAATATTCTTCATTTAAGGTCTGTAGCCAACTTGGCTACAGACCTTTCTTGGAAGAGAATATGAGTGTATATATCACCATGAGCTATGGAACTACCTTGTCATCTAGGAGTCAATATTCCCTATTTTTGAGAGATTTCCCGTATATTTATTTATTTATATGTAAATTACCTAAGCACAACTATTCTGGAGTTCACTCCAGAATAGTTGTGCCCATATTAAGAGGGAAAAGACCTAGTAGAACACATCTTGCAGTTGCCAAAAGTTCAACACAGCCAGTATTTTCTGGAATGAAACAAACTAACAATGGCCCCAAAATGTGCTAACAGAAGTACTCACACCCTTTACAACTTATCATGACATTACAAAAACAAATACAGTCAAACTTGGTTAAAGTGAGAAACAGAAATAATGAGATCATAGCTGTAGCGAGCAAAAAGCCATAATGATTTTAATTTACAAGTATTCCCATACAATTGTTCACTGTTATAATGAGTGTACTACATGGATATATTGTACAAATTTTGGTAACTATGCAAACATTCTTAATTGCTCGGGTAGATGAAAAAACCCAATTCTTAGAATAGACAAAAATGAAAAGGGTGACTTAACTTTTATGACCACCTGCATCAGATTAGCAGCCGGTTTATGACCTTGTCCTTTCGGGGACAGGGCTATACAGTAGTGCATTGGAGTTACACTTGTCGCATTAACATATTTACAGATTGTCTTGTATTCACTGAAACTAAATTTATTTCGGGACTTCTAAGAATTATGGAAACAGGACTTCTAAGAACTTTTATGCAGATCACATTACTGTCATTTTAAAGTAAAATCAGTTAGATATGAACCCTTCCTTCAGAAACATGCCTACTAACAAAAAAAAAGTGTCTCTTGATTCATGAAAAAGTCTAAATTATTCATGAGTTAGAACGTGGTGCAAAAAATGTTGAAGTGTTTAAAAAGTTTTCTTTGTCCTCTTTGTTTGTCTTTGTCTACTGATTTTGTTTCATGCCACAGTTTGTATGGTTGACAGTGTTGTTACTCCTTGAAATAAAGTACTGTATCTCTACTCCTACCAATCTGGCTGTTTTACAGAAGGGCATTAATCCTTTTCTAATTCTTGAATTTAATATTTTCTTTATTTGTTTTTAATAGTTTGTGTGGATTTACAAAAACATTATGACAGTTTCATTTTTATTAATGACTATCTTGAAGAAATAGTGGATATTCAAATTAAAGTATTTTATATTGCTCGAATTTCGTGTTTTCTTTCTGCCCATTTCCATCTTTTTATATACACATTTCTGCTTTGCATGAATAAACAATGCTGAACAATTGCATTCTTGTTCCCAGTTATTGTTACCACTTTAGATGAGTCCTGAAGTGATCATAATAAGTGGTGCCCGCTGCATAAATTTAAATAAAATTTAAATGACCATATTATTGTGACCATTTAAATGACCATATTAAAGTGACCATATTTATGAATGTCATAAATTATGACATTCATAAATATTGATAGTCAGATGAGATTTATTCTGTGCAAGAGAAAATAAGTATATTCTTGTATAATTTAATATGTATATTTCCTTCAGTACTTCCACAGGTGTGCTGTGTGCACACTAATGTGTGCCTACTAGTCTCCTGACAACACTGATGAGGTTGACATCCTTGCTATACAGTATCTTCCCATACTTATGTGAAGTTTAATTTTTATTCAATCACAGCACACTTAGCTAACCGAAATAAAAAATATATCTTTGCACTCAATTCCCAAATGACACATCATCGATGCGTGGAGTCATATGCATTCTGTAACCTAGTTTCATATTATTATTCTACTCTGAGGAAGGAGAAGTGTAGCTAACTCAGTAACGTAAGCTTAATTTTAGATTTTTCTTTCTCCTCCCTTAAATGGTGATGTGCATGATGAAGATTTCATTCCGCAGCAATAAAAATTCTTACCATGCTTGAACTTTGAAGTAAACACAGTAATGTATAACACATACAGTCATTTCTGAATTATGGTATCTTTGTGTTCTAATTAATTTATGGCATGAGAAAATCTGTCTGAAGGTCATAGGATTGTCTGTTGTTACTGGTGAGCAATGTTATTAGTTTACTGATAAACTAGCAATGGAAAACTAAAAAAAAAAGGCACAATTCTTACATGAAGTATTAGGCTGATGCTTTGTCATGCTTGCAAACAACACTAATATAGCAGCTTTTGTTCATTTATAATTGATTCACACAAATGAATAAATATTCAAATGCTGATCAATCACAACAATATTATACTATATATCTTATGGTTTTTTGTATGTACAATATGCATAATCAGGTGTTTTTAACTCAGGGAGTGTTACATCCTGTAATTCTGTAATTTTTCATTTTTTGTTATGTTTTTAATAATTAATTTATCATTTATAATTAATTTAAAACATATGATAAAAGTTCATTGTCAAAAGAGATTTAAAAGGTTTTAATTGCAACACAGGACTTAATTATGTTATCACAAGGCTTAATTATCATTATTAGCATTAGCAGTGGCAAATGATGCAAAAAAGCAATCTTATACAACATCAGTCAGAAAAAAAAATCATGACACCTCCCAATTTACCTCATTCTATCTAACAGTTTGTCTAGTTCTTCCTTGAATTTATTTAAACTATCAACAAACTTCCACAACAGATGGAAGTTTGTTCCAGCAATCAATCAACTGTAGGTTAAAAGCAAACTTCCACACATCTATTCTCCAATCGTTCTTCCTCAATTTGAATTTATGCTCCAGTCGTGTGTGGTCTGAGAAGAGGAAGAATCCCAAAAGCATTGAGCTTGCTCAATCCATTCAAACCTTAAACACCTAAATCATACCAGCTCACAGGTGCTTAGTCTCCACACACTGCAATTTGCAGAACTGAAGCCTTTCTTGGTAAGAGAACCCCTTTGTTCCCCTAACCAATCTCGCTGCCTACTCATTCTGGCAGCTCACATCCATCCTAAAATGATACTGCCAAATCTGTATGCAGTACTCAAGATGTGGCCTGACCATTGCCTTATACCAGTGTTTTCCAAACTGTTCTGCGGAACACTTGTGTTCCACGAGACGTGAACAGATGTTACGTGAAAAATCCTAATTAAAAAAATAAAGTTTTGTATATTTGTAGCTTGAACCACTTTTGTATCATCCTAATTTTTTTAAAAAATATTATTATTTTTCGGTTAATAGACTATAATTGTAGCATGCACCACTTTTTTATAATCCTAATTTTTAACATTATTTTTTTTTTTCTGTTATTAATAGGCTGTACTGGCTTCGATTAATAATCAAATAGACCATTTTGGCAGGCTTTGAATATAGAAGTATGCGTAGAGGTAATGACATCTACGAAAAAGTAGCAATGTAGTGATCTAATATGCCATTCATATGTAATTTAGCCTGGAGTACACAGGTTGAAGGAGAGGGGGATGTGAACCGAGATCATGTATCATTCGGGTGGGTGAAACAAAGTAGCCTTCTGCTGACACGTTCTTGCATGTTTACACAGTGCTGATGGTGCTGTGTGGGCTGTGTGTGTGTGTGTGAAGACAGCCCACACAGCACCATCAGCACTGTGTGGGCTGTCTTCACAATTATGAGATTAGTTCTGTGGTAGAACAGAAAACTAGTAAGCATAACGAAACTCACTTCCCTGTATAATTTTTTTGATAATTATTAGTATTTCGAAATATTATTATTAAAATAAATGACCATGGATTTGTGGTTAAAAAAAAAAAAAAGAAAAAAAAGAACTTTAAAACGAGAAGCAAGTACTTCTAGTATTGTGGCTGATGAAAACGAACACAATATTGTCACACTTCAAAGTGAGGATGAACAATCGCAGCCTTCTGTTCTTCAAAAATCAGAAGTGAAAAAACAGGAACCAACTAATAAAAGACCAAAACGAAAGTATGACAGTTATTTGAATTTCGGCTTTACATGTGTTGAAAATAAAGATGCTCCTGATGCACTGTGCATTGTATGTAAAAAAATATATATTAACAAATAGTTCTTTGGCTCCCACTAAACTTGTGTTCCGTAAATACATTGTGAGATGAAAAGTGTTCCGTGACTAAAAACGTTTGGGAAACGCTGCCTTATATAAAATGGGATCCCTATCCTTGCTAGAAAAATTCCTGTATACCATGACAAACCCCATGATCTGTCCAGGCAGCCCATCTGCATTGCTCAGAGAACTTCATATTTGGCTGCACAGTTACCCTCAGGTCTTTTTCATTTTCCACTACTCTGAGTATAGTATGTTACTATGGGGTTACAGCTACCCATATAGAGTACTTTGAATTTATCAATGTTAATTGTTTCCTTCAATGTTCACAACCGAGTACGATTCCCTTATTAATATATCATACGATGGTTGCGGGACTCAAAAGATAAAAAAAAAACAAAAAACCCTTTACTACATTGGAACTGCTTGATTAAAAATTTATCAGAAGGGAGAGTTAAGTGCATTATCTAACAATAACTTCCATTTCATTTGTATTTAGTATTTCCCTTTGAATGGAATTCAAATTGGAGTCTTGGTCAAATTCGTCATGGAGTCGTGCCAATGATATATAGCAATTTTTCTAGCAGGAACAGGGAGGTGATTATCCCATTATACAAGGTAATGGTCAGGCCACACCCAAAATACTGTGTACAGGTCTGGAGGCCTCATTTTAGGAAGGATGTAGAGTTGCTAGAATGAGTACAAAGAAAGGCAACAAGATTGGTGAGGGGAACAAAGGGGTGCTCTTACCAAGGAAGTCTTAAGTTCTGCAAATTGCAGCACCTGGAGAGTACGTACCTGCAAGGTGATCTGATTGAGGTGTAAGGCCTTGAATGGTTTGAGCAAGCTGAATGCTGATGGGATTCTTTCTCTTGCTCAGATTAAGAACCTGAGGGAGCACAGTTTCAAATTGGGGGAAAGACAGTTGTAGCACTGATGTGTGGAAATTTGCATTTAGCCAGCAGGTAGTTGATTGGTGGAACAGACTTCCATATTTTGTTGTGGAAGTAAAGTTGATAGCCTAAATAAATTTAAGGCTGAACTGGACAGGCATTTGGAATGAATGGAGGGGTGAAATGGGAGTTTTTTTTTTTTTTTTTTGGCTGATGCTGCATAAGTTGCTTTCTTGTATCATATGCCTCTACTAATGCTAATGGTAAATGCAATTCTACTTTTTTAAAAAAAGGAACTTGTGAAACCATTCTGAAAAGAAGTTTGGTATTGTATTATTAAATTGTTGTTTAGGAAAAATCTGTTCTGCATGACATTAAAATATATATATAAGAAACAGAGATGGCAGTTCGAATTAAGGAAACTCCCCTAGCACTTGAAAAACCAACCTGTTGGTAATAACAACTGTTGCTCCTGGCAACGTACTCTGTTCCCAAATAAAACTAAGTCCTTTTGAATCAGGTCAGTCTGTATGTGATCATTATTTGCTAAATCAGGGATGCATCACATTACAAGTCACTATATACTTGAATCCCTGGCAGTAACTCAATTTCATCTACCAAGTTTTAGTTTAGAATTGGTATATCTATATCTTTACAACAGGGGATGGAAAGAATCATCATTTCAACTAGGATTATTTACAACAGCAACCTTGGAATACATGCCACAGGCTACATAAGCACTGAACTCATGACTCTGTGGGGGAAATTGCCTGCAGCCATTTTTGTCTGAGTCATGCAATTCTGTGTTTATTTAAGACATCCAACTTGATCTCGTATTAACCATCATTAAAGCTAATTAAAGTTTATAAAATATTACAATATCCTTAATACAGAAATAATCATAACATAATAACGTACTTTTAAAAATATCCTCCAATGCAATCTCTTAATATAGAATTACATCCTAATTAAAATGTACTAAAAAAAATAAAACTTTATCCCCATAAGTGCAAATGCATTGAGAAACAAGCTTTTCGATCCCACCTGAACTACAGGTGGGATCGAAAAGCTTGAATAGAATGTACTGTACAATGACTGATAGAATTTTATTCTAACAGAACTGTACAATACAATGTGTGACTTTTGAATAACAAGATGTTTAATTTAAGATTTGTTTTTAGTAAGGGGATTTCAGAAATTGCTTTTGCAGTCCAATAAAAAAGAAATAACTATAGGTGCAAAAAGAGTTAAATCTATATAGAAATTTGTTTTTTAATTTATCAAAGGGTGCAATTAATTTTTTAACAACACTTACAACAATTGGCTGAGAACTTAATTCTTTTCTTTGAATACAGCAGTATTCTTGGCTTGCAGGTTAATCTAGATGGAGGGTAGTTAATAGCACTAGAAGTTTATGACAGGTAGGTTACAGATTACACTAATCAATTCCGTGAATTTTTTTACACAAAAAACTGAACATAAGATAAAGTAACTGTTATTAGCTCACCTTCACAGTAGGAGACCCATAATAAATTGGAACAGATCCTACAATCAAAGGTCTCCAAAGCTTCTCTGTAATGTAATCTTCACATAGTGCATTTTCAAATGCAAGAGAAAACTTGTACTGTGCTAGAATATGCCAAAATTCCTCATGATCCATTCCACTAACTGGATCTGACAAGCGACTGTTGCAAAATATTAAAACATGTAAGAAAATACAAATTAAACAAGTTGAAGGTGAATTTTTTTTAATTTATAAAATGGTTACAAAATATTTCATTGTTTTAAAACATTCCCTAAAGCTTAATTATAATAATTAAAAAGATGACCCCTTCAAGCACTCAGCCGCCCAGCACAATGTTGAAGAGCACAAGACACGAGATCAGCAGAGTTTATAATGTTGATGTTGTACATGTTGGTAAAATTGATATTAAGAGTGGGAAATCTGAGGATTTACCCAACATGTAGAGCGCAATGTTGAGAAAAAGTAACGTTAGGATTGAAAGTGCCTGCTTCTGCCAAGACACAACAGGAATTCATGATGAGAGCCTTGTCAATCAATTCAGCCTTGCAAAAAAGTGTGCAATGCTCATGGGGTAGAATTTTACTATGTGCGGTCTGTGCTTGTGAATAGGAGAGAGTGTTTTTATAGAGATCGGAAACAATATTTTACACTATTTTACCTAAAGAGAAGACGTGCAATAATATTCGCTGATGCCATTGAAGCAATGTTAAGTGGATTGGAAAACTGTTAGTTTGTGGGTGGACTAATATTTAATAGCAGCTGCAGGCAGATGTGTGATTCTTGCACTGCTTCTACTGGAACATGCAGTAGCCTGGAAAGCAAAGTGTCATGGATTCTAAGGCCTGCTGGAGGGCTTCATGTAACAAGCAAATACATGGGCTGTATCAGGGTTACTAAGGGTAAAAACAGTGCATGCACACTAACATGTTAACAGGAGAGACTGCTTCTACAGGGATAGGATACACTTAAATAGAAAGGGTGCAAGAATATTTGCTGATGCCATCGAGGCAGTGTTAGGTGGGTCGGAAAACTGCTAGCTTTTAGGGATTCACGGACTAAAAGGTTAAAAGTAGCAGCAGGCAGAGGTGAAGGTGATTCTTGCACAAATTCTATTAGAATAAGCAGCGACCAGGAGCGAGGGATGCTGGGGGTTTCAGGGACTGATGACAGTCATCGTGAAACAGGTGGGTATATGGGATGTGTTAGGGTAACTAATAATAAGGATAGGTACATGTATACTTGCATGTATACCAATGCTACAAGTATAGTAAATAAATTTGATGAATTTGAAGTGTTGGTCAAGACATCAAAAGCGGATATTGTTGGGATAGCAGAGACGTCGTGTCAACAGATATAAGGAATGCAGAACTGGAATTTGGGGAGTACAATGTGTACAGAAAGGATAGACAGGATAGGAAGGGAGGAGGTGTTATGCTGTTAATTAAGAAAAACAAAATCAAAAGAAGTGCATCCAGTTGATATAGATGAACAGTGCACTGCTGAGTCAGAAGTGCATCCAGTTGATATAGATGAACAGTGCACTGCTGAGTCAGTTTTGTGTGACATAAGCACTGCGAAAGCAAAAATAAGAGAAGGAGTGCGTTATAGGTCTAATGACTTGAATGAGTACAATGAACAATTGTACAGAGAAATAGAGTGGGCTAGTAAATCAGAATGTCTTATAATGGGGGATTTTAACTTCCCAGATATTGACTGGAACTTGTGGGTTGGTCACTCACACACTAGTAAGACTTTTGTGGATTTATTGGATGATTGTTTTCTGCAGCAGCATGTTCGAGAGGCAACCAGAGAGGGTAATACTCTTGATCTGGTTATCAGCAGTGATCATTCGTGTATTAAGAATTTGCAGATAAAGAAACCACTAGGTGGCAGTGATCACAGTGTACTGATGTGGGATTTACTTAAAGATATAATTACCATCAGGGGTAAACAAAAGGGTTTTTGCTTCCGTAAAGGTGAGTACAGTGGTCTCAGACAGTTTTTAAATTCTGTACAGTGGGATAAACTGATGATGTTACCAACAGTAAATTCTAAGTGGGAAGCATTCAAGGAATTAATCGTGGATGCTACTAAAAGTTTCATACCTATTAAAAAATATTGTTCAAGGTTTAGGCCTAAATGGTTATTAAATGAACTAATGAGACTCGTGAGAGAGAAGAAAAATGCATGGGATGCATATAAATTATCAAGCGACTCAGAAGCCTATGGCAGATATAAGCTAGTCTGTAATCCGGTCACAAAGGAGGTTAGGCAGGCGAAGGCATATTACGAGAAATTTTTGGCAAAAGAAGCTAAGAAAAACAGCAAGGATTTCTTTACTTATATAAACTCTAAAAGGAAGGGGATGAATCTGATTGGTCCACTTGATATCGATGGTTTGACTGTTAATGATCCTGCACAGATAGCAAACAAACTGAACGAGTATTTTGCATCTACATTCACACATGAGGAGTTATTAAGGTTTGAAAATGGCAGAAGGTTAACAAATTATAGAAGGGTGCTTAACGATTTTGTAATAATTAAGAGCAAAGTGGAGGAGAAATTGTTGAAGTTAAACAAAAGAAAGGCACCTGGGGTGGATGGGATCTATCCAGTTATATTAAAGTAGGTGGCAAAGCAACTAAGCAAACCCATAGCCATAATTCACCCACCATATACTTGTGCATTAACCTCCATGCATAAGTGCATGGTGGGTGACCTCCCAGGTGTGAACCAACGTAAGCAGGGGTCATGGTGTGGCGCCCACACCACATAGAGGAATGCCGCCCCTCTATGTTACCAGGCAGTACTAGGTGGTAGATGACTCTCATCAACCAGTGCAATACCACCACTTTGCTTATTGGAGGCTTGAAGTGGTGGAACCCATGTTTAGTCTCTAGAGCCAAGTTCCGGTCAACCCTTCCCTATCTCTTCCATCATGCAGTACGATTGATGACTTTTGATGTTATGATGAACATCATGGCGAGATCCAATATTCCTCACATTTCGAGGGTACAGCTCTAAAACGGTGTTCACAGGTCGGCCGCTAGTTAGTACAGTGGACTGAACCTATTGTTAACTCTCTAGGAGGCTTCCGGATAAGCTAGTGTATAATCTTGCTACCTCTACTCTGCCAGATAGTGACTGGAGTTAGTCCGAGTAGTGTGTATGCGGGGAGCATTGTCAAGGCCATGTTATGTCAAGGATCGGGTATATTCTTACCATGTGTACGCCATATCCAAAAATTTCATTACTTCATGCAGCATGTCCCACCCAATTTTTCTTACTATTGAATACACCATGAATTGTCAAACTAATAGAGCAAGATTATCTGCAAAAAGATCTAAACCTCCCAAGCACTTCCTAATTCATTTCACAAATATACATGGTCTCAATTCTAATCTCAATGATGTCCATTTCGACTTGCAGTCTGCCAAACCCCATGTACTTTTTCTGACAGAATCTCAGTTATCGGTTGATTCAACTACTGCTCAACTCAGATGCCCAAATTATTCGCTGTATGATTCGTTTCGCCTCAAAGGTGGTACTTGTGAATATGTCCATTCTGATATTCCCTGTCAGAAAATTGGCAATTTGGAATCTCCTCTCTTTGATCTTCTCTGGCTTAAAATCTCTCTACCTCATTGTGTTAAATTCATCTGTTGTCTCTACCGTTATCCCAACACCACTAATCACTTGGAGCTCTTTGACTTCCTCTCTTTACAACTTGACTTTCTCCAGTCCAACTTTCCTAACAGTGAGGTAATTTTGCTTGGTGATTTTAATGTTCAAACTCCAGCTGGCTTCCATTTTCTAGTCACACCGACCCAGCTGGTCGAGATGCTGAGGCTTTTGCAATTACTAATGACCTCGCACAGATTGTTCATTTACCTACAAGAATACCGGACAATCCGAATCATACAGCCAATACACTTGATCTTTTTCTCACAAACAACCCTTCTAAGTACACGGTCGAAGTGAGAGGTCCTTTAGGCACTTCAGATCACAACTTGGTGATTGTCTCTTCTCCAATGGAACCTTTATCTCATGGCTATTCCCAACCTCGTGTTTTTTGGCATTACAAGAATGCAAAATGGGATAACCTGCGAGACTTCTTTTCTTCTTTTCCTTGGTTGGATTACTGTTTCAAAACTTCTGATGTCAACGTTTGCTCAGATCGTGTCAGTGATATTATTCTTGCGGGAATGGAATCCTTTATCCCACACTCCACTTTAAAATCTCGTCCTTAATCTAAACCTTGGTTTTCCAAGAAATGTGCTAAGGCTGTTCAAGAGAAGAATGTTTCATATCGTAATTGGCTTGTTTCTAATTCTTCAGTTTCATTTTCTGCGTACACCAAAGCTAGCAACAATTGTAAAGCAGTTATTAATCAGTCCAAACTAGAGTTTGAACAGGCTAAGAATAAAAAAACTTGCTTCTTGCCCTAATGGTAGCCGAGAATTCTGGTCTCTTGCCAAAGCTATTGGCCGCAACTTTTGCCATCTCTGCTCCCACCTCTGTCCAAACCAGACGGTTCTGTTGTCACTTCAGCCAAGGATAAAGCTGACCTGCTAGCATCCCATTTTTCTTCCAACTCATGTATTAATGATCTGGGTAAAACACCTCCCACCATTCCCAACACGCTCCGTTCAATGCATCCTGTGGACTTCCATCAAGAGGATGTCAAAAGGATTTTGATGAATCTTGATGCTAAGAAAGCTGCAGGTCCTGATGGTATTTCTCCACTTGTTCTCAAAACCTGTGCTCCTGAACTTACTCCCATTCTTTGCCGCCTTTTTTCATTTTCTTATTCCAAAGGTGTTTTTCCTTCTGCTCGGAAATTTGCTCATATCCAGCCAATTCCTAAAAAGGGTGACAAATCCCTCCCATCCAATTATCGCCCCATTGCAATTACTTCTACTCTTTCTAAAGTAATGGAGAAATCAATTAACCGCCAACTCTTAAACTACCTAGAAACCTTCCGTCTGATCAACGATCGCCAGTATGGATTCTGTCAGTGTCGATCCACTGGTGATATTCTGGCTTATGTTACCCATTTATGGACTAATTCAATGGAAAGGTTCGGTGAAACACAAGTAGTTGCTCTTGACATCTCAAATGCTTTTGATCGTGTTTGGCATAAAGGTCTTCTAAACAAGCTTCCATCTTATGGTTTGCCAAGTGTGTTTTGTAATTGGTTATCCAGTTTTCTCTCTGATTGCTCACTGAGGCTGATGGTAGATGGCTCTCTGTCTTCTAACTTACTTCTCCACTAATGCCAGTGTCCCCCAAGGTTCAGTTCTTTCCCCCCCACTCCTTTCCTCTTGTATATTAATGACCTTCTTCCATTGACAGGAAATCCTATCCATAGTTTTGCCGATGATGGCACATTGCATTCCACTTTCCATTTTGAGAAACCTTGCCCTACTCAATCAGCTTCAACTTCTCAAAAATCTGCTACCAATTCCTTAATTGCCGATAATCAGGTAATTCTCCAGTGGGGCAAAGACAACTTAGTTGATTTCAACCCTTCTAAAACTCAGTCTTGTCTTATATCTCGCAAAAATGGATTCTTCTGCTCGCATGCTTATCTTTGGTGACACACCGATTTGTAGGCAAAATGATATATCTCTTTTGGGGCTTACCCTGACGTCTAATCTCTCTTGGCACAAGCACCTTACAAATATTGCTTCCTCTGCATCTAAAAAACTTGGTTTTCTCTTTCGCTCTTGGCGTTACTTTTCTTCCAAACAGCTGCTCACTCTGTATAAATCGCAAATCCGCCCTGCCATGGAATATTGTTCCCACATCTGGGGCGGTGCCCCCAAAACCTCTCCCAGGCTTCTTGATTCCATTCAGAGGAGGCCAGTTAGGTTAACGATTCATCTTTAACAAAGTCTCTCCACTCACTGTCTAATAGACATACTGTTTCTGCTGCATGCCTCTTCTACAGATACTTCCATGGGCACTGTACTTCTGAATGAGCTTCTCGAAAGAGGAAGAATCTCATCAGCATTGAGCATGCTCAAACCATTCAAGGCTTTGTACACCTCTATCAGATCACCTCGCCAGTGTCTAGTCTCCAGACACTGTAATTTGCAAAACTTAAGCCTTTCTTTGTAAGAGCAACCCTTTGTTCCATTCACTAATCTTGTTGCCCTTCTCTGTACTCATTCCAGCAGCTCTACATCCTTCTTGAAATGAGGCCTCCAGACCTGTATACAGTACTAAAGGTGTGGCCTGACCATTGCTTTATACAAGGGAATAATCACCTCCTTATACCTGCTGGAAAAATTCCTGTATATCATTGACAAGACAATATGAACTACTCTTGCAGCCCGTCTGCACTGCTCAGAGAACTTCATATCTGCCTACACAATTACCCCCAGGTCCTTTTCATTCTCTACCACTGTCAGTGTAGTATCATAGAGTTGATACGTTGCAGTGGGGTTGCTGTTTCCCATATGTAGTACTTTACATTTGTCAATGTTAAACTTCATTTTCCACCTCTCAGCCCATCTGCACACCTTTCCAGATCCTGTTGCAGCAGCATACTGTCAGTAGTGTCCTTAACAACCCTCCCAACCTTTGTAATGTCTGCAATCTTGGGCATTAAGCTTAATATACCATCATCAATATTATTTATAAAAACAGAAAACAATAATGGACCCAACACTGAACCTTCAGGGACTTCACTAATAACATTAGTCCACGATGAGGAGTGTCCACTGTTTGTCACTCTGTCTTCCCTCCCTCAACCACTCCTTTATCCAGCAGTCTTCCATGTGCAACAATATCAAAAGCCTTTCTAAGATCCAAGTATATAATATCAAAGTTATTTCTTGCATCCAGTTCTTTTGTGACTGCATCATAGTATCCAATCAAATTGGTCGGGCAAGACTTCCCCTTAACAAAACAAAACTGTGTCTGAGCTATAACTGAAGTCTTGTCTAGATGATCCTGCAGTGCTTCTTTAACCAGTGCCTCCATTAATTTTCCTGGAACAGAAGTTAAACTCACAGGTCTATAATTACTTGTCAGCCTTTGATCCTCCTTTGTGAATTGGGGTCACATTTGCACATCTCCAGTCTATGGGTACCTCCCCTGAGTCCAAGGAAGCTCTCATAATTATGGCTAAGGGTTTGCTTACTTCCTTTGCTGCCTCTTTAATATAACTGGATAGTTATATTAAAGAAAGAGACCTGGGGTGGATCCCATCCACCCCAGGTCTCTTTCTTGTGTTTATCTTCAACAATTTCTCCTCCACTTTACTCACAGTTATTACAAGATTATCTAGCTTACTACCAGAGCTGAATACACCTCTGGCATTCCCCTCGCTGAATAACGCCTCATGTGTGAATGTCGATGCAAAATATTAATTTAGTTTTTTAGTTACCTGAGCAGGATCATCAACAGTTGAACCACCGATATCAAGTGGACCAATCTGATTCATCCCCTTCCTTCTGGAGTATACATAAGTAAAGAACTCCTTGCTGTTTTTCTTTGCATCCTTTGCCAAAGATTTCTCTTAATCTGCCTTTGCCTGCCTAACCTCCTTTGTGACTTGGTTACAGACCAGCTTATATCTATCATAGGCTTCTGTGTCATGTGTTAATTTATATGTATCCCATGCATTTTTATTCTCTGCCATATGTCTCATTAGTTCATCTGACAAACATTTAGGCCTAAATCTTGAATAATATTTCTTAGTTGGTATGTAAAGCCTAGTAGCTTCCAAGATAAGTTCTTTGAATACTTCCCATTTTGAATTTGCTGTTGGTAACATCATCAGTTGGTCCCATAGAATTTAAATAGTCTCAGATCATCGTAGTCACCTTTCCGAAAGCAATAACCCTTCCCTTTACCCCTGATGGTAGTAATTTACCTCTTTGAGTAAATCCCACTTGAGCACACTGTGATCACTGCCACCTAGTGGTTCCTTTATCTGCAGATTCTTAATGCATGAAGAATCACTACTGATAATCAAATCAAGAGTATTACTCCCTCTAGTTCCCTCCCGAACATGTTGATGTAGAAAACAATCATGTAATAAATCCACAAACGCCTGGCTAGTGTGTGAGTGACCAACCCACAAATTCCAGTCAATATCTCGGAAATTAAAATCCCCCATTATAAGACTCACTGATTTACTGACCCATTATTTCCCTGTACAGTTTCTTATTATACTCATCAGAGTGATTAGGCCTATAGCACGCTCCTACTCTCAATTTTGATCCCCCCAATGCTTATGTCACACCAAACTGATTCAACACTGCACTGTCCAGCAATGTCGACTGGCTTCACTTCCTTGGATTTTATGTGTTTCTTAACTAATAGCATAACCCCTCCTGCTTTCCTATCCTGTCTGTCCTTTCTGTAGACGTACTCCCCAAATTCCAGTTCTGCATTCCTTATATCTGTGTGACACCACATGTCTGATATCCCAACAATATCCGCCTTTGATGCTTTGAGCAATACTTCAAATTCATCAAATTTATTTACCAAACTCCTAGCATTGGTGTACACTCAGGTATACATGCACCTGTTCCTATTCTTAGCTACCCTAACACAACCCATGTGTTTACTTGTACCGCAATGACTCCCAGCAGTCTCTGAAATATCCTGCATCTTGTTTCCCAGGCTTCTGCTCATTCCAATAGAAGCAATGCAAGAATCACTTTCACCTCTGCCAGTGGCTACTGTTAATCTATTAGTCCTTGTATCCCCCCCCCCAAGCTAGATGTTTTCCAACTCATCTAACACTGCCTTGATAGTATCAGCAAATATTCTTGCGCCCTTTCTATTTAAGTGTATCCCATCCCTGTAGAAGCAGTCTTTCCTGTTAACAAGTACAGATCACGCCGAAAAAAATTCTACCCCTTGAACCTTGCACAGTCTTTCCAGGGCTGAATTGATCGACAAGGATATAGGAATTTTGCTAGCAGGGAAAAGGATGCGATTGTCCCTCTGTATAAAGCAATGGTCATGCCACACCTTGAGTACTGCGTACAGGTCTGCAGGCCTTATTTTAGGAAGGATGTAGATTTGCTTGAGCATGTACAGAGAAGGGCAACAAGATTGGTGAGGGGAATGAAGGGATCCTCTTACCAAGAGAGGCTTAAGTTCTGCAAATTACAGTGGCTGGAGACTAGGATGTAGATTTGCTTGAGCATGTACAGAGAAGGGTAACAAGATTGGTGAGGGGAATGAAGGGATCCTCTTACCAAGAGAGGCTTAAGTTCTGCAAATTACAGTGGCTGGAGACTAGGCACCTGCGCGGTGATCTGATTGAGGTGTATAAGGCCTTGAATGGGTTGAGCACGCTGAATTCTGATGGGATCCTTTCACTTGTTCAGATTACAAACCTAAGGGGGCATAAATTCAAATTAAGAAAAGACAGATGTTGAATGGATGTGGAGAAATTTCCTTTAGCCAGCGGGTGGTTAATTGCTGGAACAAACTTCCATCTGTCGTTGTGGAAGTTGATAGGTTAAATAAATTTAAGGAGGAACTGGACAGGCATTTGGAGGGAATGGTGTGATTTTTTTTTCTTTTGGCTGATGCTGCATAAGCTCATACACTTGCTTTCTTGCATCACATATCACTACTACTACTACATTAGGAGCATAGTAAATAAATTTGACTAATCTGAAGTACTGGTTAAGGCAACAAATGTGGATGCTGCACGGATACCAGAAACGATGTCATTCAGCCAATGGATGCAGAATTTGAATGTGAATAGTCCAATCTGTACAAAATATGCTTATGTTTCATGGTAGTTACCGGCGTTTCCCCATTAGCCAGTCTGTGTACAGAAAGAACAGGAGGTGGGGGGTTATACTATCAGTTAAGAAGCACATTAAATCTAAGGCAATGCATCTAGTCGACATGGGTGGACAGTCCAATGTTAAGTTAGTTTGGTGTGACATAAGCAGTCGGAAAATTAAATGAGAGTAGGAGTGTGTTATGGGTGTACTGAATGTAATGGGTATAATGGATAACTGCACAGACAGAATGGGCCAATTCCTCAAATTGTCTTATAATGAGAGATTTTAACTTACCAGTACTTGTCTGCAGTTGAGATCAAGGTGAATGGATCACTCTTTGGGAGCGGTTAAGTTGCTATTTTGTTACTTAAAAATGATTATTTTTTTTTTTCTATATTTTTGTTTAAAATTAATAGTGTGCTTGTTAGTTGTGTCGACCTTATAAAGTTAATTAGTTTGACAACTTGGATTTCAAAATTGCTTAGAAAATTAAAGTTGTTTGTTTGTTTGTTTATTTGGTTTTTTAGGAGCATTAGCAACTAAGGCCATATTGCTCCGGGATATGCAGTGGTCATTCCCTAACCTTTCTGCATCTTCCATATTTGGTGGTGGCGGGCTCGAACCCCGGTCTAATCAAGAAGCGTGTGCTACGCACTGCTGCTCCTTCCCACCTGGCTATGGAGGCACCCATTAAAATTGTAATCTGCTGCCATTAACGCTGTATTGATATAACAATGAAATAGCTGCTTTTATTAAGGCAGTGATACAAGAATGATAGTATTGATTACAGTATTTTTATCAAATGATATAACTGTGATTTAACATCAGCAAATAATACAAGAAAGCAAGTTTAAGCTACATCCACCAAAAAAAAACCCACCCTCCCATTTCACCCAGCAATCAACCACCTGTGGCTTAAATGCAAGCAAATTTCCACACATCTATTCTGCAACCATCCTTCCTGAATTTGAATTTGCACCCTCTCGTGTGTGTGGTCTGAACACGAGGAAGAATCCCATCGGCATTGAGCTTGCTCAATCCATTTGCCTTATACACCTCAGTCAGTTCACCTCACAGGTGCCTAGTCTCCAAATGCTACAATTTGTAGAACTTAAGCCTTTCTTGGTAAGAGCAATCCTTTGTTCGCTTCACCAATCTCGTTGGCCTTCTCCCAGATCCTTCCAGCAGCTCCACATCTTTCCTAAAATGGGGCCTCCAGACCTGTATGTAGTACTGAAGGTGTGGCCTGACCATTGCCTTATACAATGGGATAATCACTTCCTTATCCTTGCTAGCAAGATTCCTGTATATCATCGACAAGAACCCATGAGCTGTCCTGGCAGCATATCTGCACTGCCCAGAGAACTTCCTATCCAATTGCACAATTACACTGAAGTCTTTTTCATTTTCCACTACCTTGAGTGCAGTACCACACAGTTTATACATTACTCTGGGAGGTTACTGCTATCCATATGCAGTACTTGGGGGGATACAAGGACTAATAGTTTAACAGTAGCCGTAGGCAGAGGTGAAGGTGATTCTTGCACAACTTCTATTAGAATAAGTAGCGACCTGGGGCAAGGGGTGTTGGGGGTTTCAGGGACGGATGTCAGTCATTGCGAAACAGGTGGGTATATGGGATGTGTTAGAGTGGCTGGGAATAGGAATAGGTGCACGTATACTTGCATGTATACCAATGCTAGAAGTATAGTAAATAAATTTGATGAATTTGAAGTGTTGGTCAAGACATCAAAGGCGGATATTGTTGGGATATCACAGACGTGGTGTCACACAGATATTAGGAATGCCGAACTGGAATTTGGGGAGTACAATGTGTACAGAAAGGATAGACAGGATAGGAAGGGAGGAGGTGTTATGCTGTTAATAAAGAAAAACATAAAATCAAACAAAGTGAATCCAGTTAATATAGATGAACAGTGCACTGTTGAGTCAGTTTGGTGTGACATAAGCACTGCGAAAGCAAAAATTAGAGTAGGAGTGTGTTATAGGCCTAATGACTCGAATGAGTACAATGAACAATTGTACAGAGAAATAGAGTGGGCTAGTAAATCGGAATGTCTTATAATGGGGGATTTTAACTTCCCAGATATTGACTGGAACTTGTGGGTTGGGCACTCACACACTAGTAAGACTTTTGTGGATTTATTGGATGATTGTTTTCTGCAGCAGCATGTTCGAGAGGCAACCAGAGAAAGTAATACTCTTGATCTGGTTATCAGCAGTGATCATTCATGTATTAGGAATTTGCAGATAAAAGAACCACTAGGTGGCAGTGATCACAGAGTACTGAAGTGGGATGATTTATTTAAAGATTTAATTACCATCAGGGGTAAAGGAAAAGGTTTTTGCTTCCGTAAAGGCGAGTACAGTGGTCTCCGACAGTTTTTAAATTCTGTACAGTGGGATCAACTGACGATGTTACCAATAGCAAATTCTAAGTGGGAAGCATTCAAGGAATTAATCGTGGATGCTACTAAAAGTTTCATACCTGTTAAGAAATATTGTTCAAGGTTTAGGCCTAAATGGTTGTCAAATGAACTAATGAGACTCGTAACAGAGAAGAAAAATGCATGGGACGCACATAAATTATCAAGCGACTCAGAAGCCTATGGCAGATATAAGTTAATCTGTAATCAGGTCACAAAGGAGGTACGGCAGGCGAAGGCAGATTACGAGAAATCCTTGGCAAAAGATGCTAAGAAAAACAGCAAGGATTTCTTTACTTATATAAACTCTAAAAGGAAGGGGATGAATCTGATTGGTCCACTTGACATCGATGGTTTGACTGTTGATGGTCCTGCTCAGATAGCAAACAAACTGAATGAGTATTTTGCATCTACATTCACACATGAGGAATTATTAAGGTTTGAAAATGGCAGAAGGTTATCAAATTGTAGCAGGGTGCTTAATGATCTTGTAATTACTGAGAGCAAAGTGGAAGAGAAATTGTTGAAGTTAAACGTAAGAAAAGCACCCGGGGTGGATGGGATCTATCCAGTTATATTAAAGGAGGCGGCAAAGCAACTAAGCAAACCGTTAGCCATAATTATGAGAGCATTCTTGGACTCAGGGGAGGTTCCCACGGACTGGAGATGTGCAAATGTATCCCCAATTCACAAAGGGGGATCGAAGGGTGACACGAGTAATTACAGACCAGTTAGTTTAACTTCTGTTCCAGGTAAAATAATGGAGTCGCTGGTTAAAGATGCATTGCAGGATCATCTAGACAAGACTGCAGCAATAACTCAGACACAGCATGGGTTTGTTAAGGGAAAGTCTTGTCTGACAAATTTGATAGGATATTATGATGTGGTTACAAAGGAACTGGATGCAAAAAATAATTTTGATATCATATATTTGGATTTCAGGAAAGCTTTTGACACTGTTTCGCATGGAAGACTATTGTACAAATTGGAGCAGATTGGTATTAAGGGTAAGTTGCTACAATGGATAAAAGGATGGTTAAGTGGGAGAAGACAGAGGGTGGTAATCAATGGGTGCTGCTCTTCTTGGACTGATGTTATTAGTGGAGTCCCACAGGGTTCGGTGTTAGGTCCACTGTTGTTTTGTATATTTATCAATGATATTGATGAAGGTATATCAGGCTTAATGTCGAAGTTTGCAGATGATACAAAGGTTGGCAGGGTTGTTAATGACAGTAATGGCAGTGTGCTACTGCAACAGGATCTAGATAATTTGGGCAGATGGGCTAAGAAGTGGCAACTGAAGTTTAACCTTGACAAATGCAAAGTACTGCATATGTGTAGCAGTAACCCCAGAGAAACGTACCAACTGTGTGGTACTACACTTAAGGTGGTAGAAAATGAAAAAGACCTGGGAGTAATTGTGCAGTCAGATATGAAGTTCTCTGAGCAATGTAGACAGGCTGCCAGGGCAGGTCATGGGGTTTTGTCAATGATATATAGGAATTTTGCTAGCAGGGAAAAGGAGGTGATTATCCCTCTGTATAAGGCAAGGGTCAGGCCACGCCTTGAGTACTGCGTACAGGTCTGGAGGCCTCATTTTAGGAAGGATGTAGATTTACTTGAGCGTGTACAGAGAAGGGCAACAAGATTGGTGAGGGGAATGAAGGGATCCTCTTACTAAGAGAGGCTTAAGTTCTGCAAATTGCAGTGGCTGGAGACTAGGCAACTGTGCGGTGATCTGAGTGAGGTTTATAAGGCCTTGAATGGGTTGAGCACGCTGAATTCTGATGGGATCCTTCCACTTGTTCAGATTACGAACCTAAGGGGGCATAAATTCAAATTAAGAAAAGACAGATGTAGAATAGATGTGCGGAAATTTGCCTTTAGCTAGCAGGTGGTTAATTGCTGGAACAAACTTCCATCTGTCGTTGTGGAAGTTGATAGGTTGAATAAATTTAAGGAGGAACTGGACAGGCATTTGGAGGGAATGGTGTGATTTTTTTTTTTTTTTTTTTGGCTGATGCTGCATAAGCTCATACATTTGCTTTCTTGCATCACATGCCACTACTACTACTACTACTATGCATTTATCAATGTAAAACTTGAATTGCTTTTCTCAGCAACATCTGCCTAGCATACTATTTTCTCATTAACCACCCAGATGGACATTAAGTCTGATATGCCTTCATCAATATCATTGATAAATATAGAAAACAACAATGGCCCAACAACAAACACTGAGGGACTCCAATAATAACATTAGTCCATGAAGAGAAATGTCCACTGATTCTCTCTCTCTCTCTCTCTCACAACTATCCCTTTATCCATAGCAGCAACTTGTTCTTAATGCCACACTGTTCCACTTTGTACAGCAGTGTTTTATATGCAATGGGATCAAAAGCTTTCTTGAAATCTAAATATATGATATCAAAATTATTTTTTGCATCCAGTTCCTTTGTGACCACATCATAGTAACCAATCAAATTGGTCAGACAAGATTTTCCCTTTAACAAACCTATGCTGTGTTTTAAGTATAATTGCAGCCTTGTCTAGATGATTCTGCATTACTTCTTTTACCGGTGACTCCATTATTCTCCCTGGAACAGAAGTTAAACTAACAGGCCTGTAATTACTTGTGTCACCATTTTATCCCCCCCCCCTTGTGAATTTTTTTTTTTTTTTTTTTTTTATGTGAACCCCAAACACGAGAGGTATTAGAACCTATAGTACTTAGTACCGTGCTTGGGTTGGAGGTTGAGAAGACGAAAGAAGATATTTGTTGACATTGGACTTGAACTTCTGTAGATTGTAATTTTCAGGAAATACGTATGAAGGAAGGTTGTTCCAGAAAACGGCAGTTGAATGAATAAATGAGGAAGATGAAAAGTTGGTTCTGTGGGTTTGAAGTTGGACAGTAAATGGATGTTGGCTGGTGGCGGCACGTGTTCGGACTGTTTTGAAAGAGAGAGCGGGAATTATAGATGCCAATTCGGAAGAACAGTGCCCATGGAAGTATCTGTAGAAGAGGCATGCAGCAGAAACAGTACGTCTATGAGAAAGCAAGTGGAGAGACTCTGTTAGAGATGAATCATTAATTAACCTAACTGCCCTCTTCTGAATGGAATCTAGAAGCCTGAGAGAGGTTTTGGGGGCACCACCCCAAATGTGGGAACAATATTCCATGGCAGGGCGGATTTGCGATTTATACAGAGTGAGCAGCTGTTTGGAAGAAAAGTAACGCCAAGAGCGAAAGAGAAAACCAAGTTTTTTAGATGCAGAGGAAGCAATATTTGTAATGTGCTTGTGCCAAGAGAGATTAGAAGTCAGGGTAATCCCCAAAAGAGATATATCCTTTTGCCTAGAAATTGGAGTGTCACTAAAGATAAGCATAGGAGCAGAAGAATCCTTTTTGCGAGATATAAGACAAGACTGAGTTTTAGAAGGATTGAAATCAACTAAGTTGTCTTTGCCCCACTGGAGAATTACCCGAAGATCGGCATTTAAGGAATTGGTAGCAGATTTTCGAGAAGTTGAAGCTGATTGAGCAGGACAAGATTTCTCAAAACGGAAAGTTGAATGCAATGTGCTATCATCGGCAAAACTATGGATAGGATTTCCAGTCGATGGAAGAAGGTCATTGATATACAAGAGGAAAAGAGTGGGGGAAAGAACTGAACCTTGGGGGACACCGGCATTAGTGGAGAAGTTAGAAGACAGAGAGCCATCTACCATCACCCTCAGTGAGCGATCAGAGAGAAAACTGGATAACCAATTACTAAAAACAGTTGGCAAACCATAAGATGGAAGCTTGTTTAGAAGACCTTTATGCCAAACACGATCGAAAGCCTTTGAGATGTCAAGAGCAACTACTTGTGTTTCACCGAACCTTTCCATTGAAGTAGTCCATAAATGGGTAAAATAAGCCAGGATATCAACAGTGGATCTACACTGACGGAATCCATACTGGTGATTGTTGATCAGACGGAAGGTTTCTAGGTAGTTTAAGAGTTGGCGGTTAATTGATTTCTCCATTACTTTAGAAAGAGTAGAAGTAATTGCAATGGGACGATAACTGGATGGGAGGGATTTGTCACCCTTTTTAGGAACTGGCTGGATATGAGCAAATTTCCAAGCAGAAGGAAAAATACCTTTGGAATAAGAAAGTGAAAAAAGGCGGCAAAGAATAGGAGTAAGTTCAGGAGCACAGATTTTGAGAACAAGTAGAGAAATACCATCAGGACCTGGAGCTTTCTTAGCATCAAGATTCATCAAAATCCTTCTGATATCCTTTTGACGGAAAACCACAGGAGGCATTGAATGGACCGTGTTGGGAATGGTGGGAGGTGTTTTACCAAGTTCATTAATACATGAGCTGGAAGAAAAATGGGATGCTAGCAGGTCAGCTTTATCCTTGGCTGAAGTGACAACAGAACCATCTGGTTTGGACAGAGGTGGAAGCAGAGATGGGCAAAAGTTGCGGCCAATAGCTTTGGCAAGAGACCAGAATGCTCGGCTACCATTAGGGCAAGAAGCAAGTTTTCTACTCTTAGCCTGTTCAAACTCTAGTTTGGACTGATTAATAAGTGCTTTACAATTGTTGCGAGCTTTGGTGTAGGCAGAAAATGAAACTGAAGAATTAGAAACAAGCCAATTACGATATGCAACATTCTTCTCTTGAACAGCTAAGCACATTCATTGGAAAACCAAGGTTTAGATAAAGGACGAGATTTTAAAGTGGAGTGTGAGATAAAGGATTCTATTCCTGCAAGAATAATTTCACTGACACGATCTGAGCAAACGTTGACATCAGAAGTTTTGAAACAGTAATCCGACCAAGGAAAAGAAGAAAAGAAGTCTCGCAGGTCATCCCATTTTGCATTCTTGTAATGCCAAACAACACGAGGTTGGGAATAGCCATGAGATAAAGGTTCCATTGGAGAAGAGACAATCACCAAGTTGTGATCTGAAGTGCCTAAAGGACCTCTCACTTCGACCGTGTACTTAGAAGGGTTGTTTGTGAGAAAAAGATCAAGTGTATTGGCTGTATGATTCGGATTGTCCGGTATTCTTGTAGGTAAATGAACAATCTGTGCTAGGTCATTAGTAATTGCAAAAGCCTCAGCATCTCGACCTGCTGGGTCGGTGTGACTAGAAAACGGAAGCCAGTTGGAGTTGTGAACCTTAAAGTCACCAAGGAAAATTACCTCACTGTTAGGAAAGTTGGACTGGAGAAAGTCAAGTTGCAACGAGAGGAAGTCAAAGAGCTCCAAGTGATTGGTGGAGTTGGGAGAACGGTAGAGACAACAGATGAATTTGACACAATGAGGTAGAGAGATTTTAAGCCAGAGGAGATTCCAAATTGCCAAGTCTCTGACAGGGAATATCAGAATGGACATATGCACAAGTACCACCTTTGAGGCGAAAGGAATCATACAGCGAATAATTTGGGCATCTGAGATGAGCAGTAGTTGAATCAACCGATAACTGAGATTCTGTCAGACTGCAAGTGGAAATGGACATCGTTGAGATTAGAAATGAGACCACGTATATTTGTGAAATGAATTAGGAAGTCCTTGGGAGGTTTAGATCTTTTCGCAGATAAGCTTGTTCTATTAGTTTGACAATTCATGGTGTATTCAATAGTAAGAAAAAGTGGGTGGGACATGCTGTATGAAGTAATGAAATTTTTGGATATGGCGTACATGTGGTAAGAATATACCCAGATCCTTGACATAATGTGGCCTCGACAATGCTCCCCGCATACACACTACTCGGACTCCCTCCAGTCACTATCTGGCAGAGTAGAGGTAGCAAGATTATACGCTAGCTGATCCGGAAGCCTCCTAGAGAGTTACCAATAGGTTCGGTCCGGTGTACTAACTAGTGGCCGGCCTGCGAAAACCGTTTTAGAGCTGTACCCTCGAAATGTAAGGAATATTGGATCTCGCCACGACGTTCATCATAACCTCAAAAGTCATCAATCATACTGCATGATGGAAGAGATAGGGAAGGGTTGACCGGAACTTAGCTCTAGAGACTAAACATGGGTTCCACCACTTCAAGCCTCCGATAAGCAAAGTGGTGGTATTTCACCGGTTGATGAGCGTCATCTACCACCTAGTACTGCCTGGTAACATAGAGGGGCAGCATTCCTCCATGTGGTGTGGGCGCCACTCCTCGACCTCTGCTTACGTTGGTTCACACGTGGGTGGTCACCCACCATGTGCTTGTGCATGGAGGTTATACCCAGGATTACTAACAGTCCCACCATCGTGAAGGTGCAAGCAGAGGATTTGGCTGCCACAGACCGTCCTGACTTCGCCGAAATTGGGTCCACTTGACTTGAGTGTCGCCCGAATATCAGTTCCATCAGCGTTTTAGACTCCCAGGTAGCAAGTACAGCTTGTCTGGCATATCTGAGAGAATGCCTGTGACAACCCTCAAGGACCATAGGGATACATTTGCACATCTCTAGTCCATGGGAGCTTTTCTTAATCCAAGGATGCTTGCATAATTATTGCTAAGGGTTGACTTCCTTCCTTCACTGCTTCCCTTAATATAACTGGACAGATTCCATCTACCCCAGGTGCCTTTCTTACGTTTAACCTCAACTTCTCTTCCACTTTCTTCTCAGTTATAACGAAATCTGAAATAATTTATCTCCCTGTTAGAGCTTGATAAACTTCTGGCATTTCCTTCTGTAAAGAATTCCTCATGTGTGAATGTAGATGCAAAATACTCATTCAGTTTTTCAGCAACCTGAGCAGGTTCATCAACAGTCAAACCATCGACATTGAGCGGACCAATTGATTCATCCCCTTCTTTCTAGTGTTTATATAAGTAAAGATGTATTTGCTGTTTTTCTTTATTTGCTTTGCCAAAGATATCTCATAACCTGCCTTCACTTGCCTGACTTCCTTTGTGACTTGATTACAGACTAATTTATATCTACCACAGTTTTCTGTGGTAGATATAAACTACCAATAATTTATATGTATCACATGCATTTTTCGTCTCTGCCACAAAATCTCACCAGTTCATCTGAAATCCAATTAGGCCTATACCTTGAAGAGCATTTCATAGTTGATATGAAAAGCCTAGTAACTTCTGCGATTAATTTTCTAATGGTAACATTATCTGTTGGTCCCACTGCATAGAATTTAAAAACTGTTTGAGACCACCATACCTTTACGAAAGCAAAAACCTTTCCATTTACCCTTGATGGTAGTCACATCTTTAAGCAAATCTCAAATCAATACGCTGTGATCACTGTCACCTAGTAGTTCTTTTATCTGCAGATTCTTAATGCATGAATAATCTCACTACTGATAATCAAATTAAGAGTATTATTCCCTCTTGTTGCCTCTCCAGCATGCTGCTGTTAAAAACAGATATCCAATAAATTCACAAAAGTCTTACTAGTCTGTGAT
The DNA here is from genome assembly GCF_048544385.1 of Mastigoproctus giganteus. NCBI lineage: Eukaryota > Metazoa > Arthropoda > Arachnida > Uropygi > Thelyphonidae > Mastigoproctus > Mastigoproctus giganteus. The sequence goes on from NC_143576.1 coordinate 170,720,853, forward strand.
TAACCAACCCACAGGTTTCAGTCAATACCTGGAAAGCTAAAATTTCTTGTTAGAAGAAATTCTGATTTACTGGCCCGCTCTATTTCTATGTGCAGTTGCTCACTGCACTCAGAGTTATTAGGCCTATAACACACTCGTACTCTCATTTTTGCTTTCCCAGTGCTTATGTCACACCAAACTGACTCAACATTGCACTGGCCACCCATGTAAACTGGATGCACTGCCTTAAATTTTGTGTTTCTTTAGCACAACCCCTCCTATTCTGTCTGTCCTTTCTGTATACATTGTACTCCCATATTCAATTTCTGCATTCCTTATATCAAAGTGACACCACATCTCTGCATTTGATGGCTTGACCTGTGCTTTAATAAACTCTTTAATTATTTAAATTACATTAACATTTAATTCGAAAATTGTAGAACTCTTAAAGTACCATTTATAACTGACACAATAATAGCGTAGCTTAATTTAATTTATTATGATACTCACCTTTTTATAATCTGCATTGATGTTGGAATAAATTGGATGATAATTTTAAATTTAAGTTAGCATGAATAAGTTAGGATTTAAAAACAGAATTAAAATGTGCGCAATGAAGTAGAAGTGCACGTCTTCGTCCTTGGTTGTCAGTGTTGAAATTTGAAACGATTTTAGTTATACACTGTATAACTTCCTTGTGCACATTTTAATTCTGTTTTTAAATCCTAACTTATTCATGCTAACTTAAATTTAACCGTATAACTAAAATTGTTTCAAATTTCAACATTGACAACCAAGGACGAAGACGTGCACTTCTACTTCCTTGCGCACATTTTAATTCTGTTTTTAAATCCTAACTTATTCATGCTAACTTAAATTTAAAATTATCATCCAATTTATTCCAACATCAATGCAGATTATAAAAAGGTGAGTATCATAATAAATTAAATTAAGCTACGCTATTATATTGTGTCAATTAACATTTAATTTAAATAATTAAATGTTAATTATTTATATGATTATAGTGTGTGGTATTCCTTGAAAAATTTTCAAAATCCTACAATCCTGGTTTTAAAGTGATATGTCTCACTATATTAAACTGTCTCTTTTCTAACACTTCTGTCACTACATACTCAGTCTTTCTCCTTATTTGGATTCTCATCAAAATAGAGTCAGATTCAATAAGTTTTCTGCATCTGAACTTGATAGCCTTTTTGTATTAACAATGTTATTATTTCAGACATCTCCTACTACATGAACAAGCAACTTCAAAACTTCCTGTGATGATGATTTTAGCATTAGCATTAGCATTAGTAGAGGCATTTGATGCAAGAAAGCAAGCTTATGCAGCATCAGCCAAAAAAAAAAAAAAAAAAAATACCTGTCCAGCTGAGCCTTAAACTTATTTAGGCTATCAACCTCCACCACAAGGGATGGAAGTCTGTTCCACCAACCAACCACCCGCTGGCTAAAGGCAAATTTCCGCACGTCTATCCTACATCTGTCTTTCCTCAATTTGAATTTATGCCCTCTCAGGTGATTTTTCTGAGCTAGAGGAAGAATCCCATCAGCATTGAGCATGCTTAAACCATTCAAGGCTTTATACACCTCTATCAGATCACCTCGCTGGTGCCTAGTCTCCAGACACTGTAATTTGCAAACCTTAAGCCTTTCTTCGTAAGAGCACCCCTTTGTTCCATTCACTAATCTTGTTGCCCTTCTCTGTACTCGTTCCAGCAGCTCTACATCCTTCTTGAAATGAGGTCTCCAGACCTGTATACAGTACTCTAGGTGTGGCCTGACCATCGCCTTATACAATGGAATAATCACCTAATTATCCCTGCTGGAAAAATTCCTGTATATCATTGACAATACTCCATGAGCTACTCTTGCAGCCCGTCTGCACTGCTCAGAGAACTTCATATCTGCCTGCACAACCACCCCCAAGTCCCTTTCATTCTCTACCACTGTCAGTGTAGTACCACAGAGTTGATACGTTGCTCTGGGGTTGCTGTTTCCCATGTGTAGTACTTTACATTTATCAATGTTAAACTTCATTTGCCATCTCTCAGCCCATCTGCTCAACCTTTCCAGATCCTGTTGCAGCAGCATAGTGTCAGTAGTGTCCTTGACAACCCTGCCAACCTTTGTATCGTCTGCAAACTTGGACATTAAGCCCGATATACCATCATCAATATCATTTATAAATACAGAAAACAATAATGGACCCAACACTGAGCCCTGAGTGACTCCACTAATAACATCAGTCCACGATGAGCAGTGTCCATTGATTACCACTCTCTGTCTTCTCCCCCTCAACCACCCCTTTATCCATAGCAGCAATTTGCCTCCAATGTCACACTGCTCCAATTTGTGTAGCAGTCTTCCATGTGCAACAGTATCAAAAGCCTTTCTAAGATCCAAGTATATAATATCAAAGTTATTCCCTGCATCCAATTCTTTTGTGACTGCATCATAGTATCCAATCAAGTTGGTCAGGCAAGACTTCCCCTTAACAAAACCATGCTGTGTCTGAGCTATAACTGAAGTCTTGTCTAAATGATCCTGCAGTGCTTCTTTAACCAGTGCCTCCATTAATTTTCCTGGAACAGAAGTTAAGCTCACAGGTCTATAATTACTTGTGTCAGCCTTTGATCCTCCTTTGTGAATTGGGGTCACATTTGCACATTTCCAGTCTATGGGTACCTCCCCTGAGTCCAAGGAAGCTCTCATAATTATGGCTAAAGGTTTGCTTACTTCCTTTGCTGCCTCCTTTAACATAACTGGATAGATCCCATCCACCCCGGGTGCCTTTCTTGTGTTTATCTTCAACAATTTCTCCTCCACTTTACTCCCAGTTATTTCAAGATTCTGTAGCTTACTGCTAGAGTTGAATACACCTCTGGCATTCCCCTCGCTGAATAACTCCTCATGTGTGAATGTCGATGCAAAATATTCATTTAGTTTGTTAGCTACCTGAGCAGGATCATCAACACTTGACCCATCAATATCAAGTGGACCAATCTGATTCATCCCCTTCCTTCTAGAGTTTACATAAGTAAAGAACTCTTTGCTGTTTTTCTTTGCATCCCTTGCCAAGGATTTCTCGTAATCTGCCTTCGCCTGCCTAACCTCCTTTGTAACTTGGTTGCATTTCAACTTGTATCTATCTATCATAGGCTTCTGTGTCATGTGTTAATTTGTATGTATCCCATGCATTTTTCTTCTCTGCCATATGCCTCATTAGTTCATCTGACATCCATTTTGGCCTAAACCTTGAACAATATTTCTTAGTTGGTATGTAAAGCCTAGTAGCTTCCAAGATAAGTTCTTTGAATGCTTCCCATTTTGAATTTGCTGTTGGTAACATCATCAGTTAGTCCCACTGTATAGAATTTAAATACTGTCTCAATCCATCATAGTCGCCTTTACGGAAGCAATAACCCTTCCCTTTACCCCTAATGGTAGTTACCTCTTTGAGTAAATCCCACTTCAGCACACTGTGATCACTGCCACCTAGTGGTTCATTTATCTGCAGATTCTTAATGCATGAAGAATCACTGCTGATAATCAAATCAAGAGTATTACTCCCTCTAGTTGCCTCCCGAACATGCTGATGTAGAAAACAATCATCCAATAAATCCACAAAAGTCCTGCTAGTGTGTGAGTAACCAGCCCCCAAATTCCAGTCAATATCTGGGAAATTAAAATCTCCCATTATAAGACACTCTGATTTACTGGCTCACTCTATTTCCCTGTACAGTTCCTTATTATACTCATCAGAGTCATTAGGCCTATAGCACACTCCTCTCAATTTTGATCTCCCAATGTTTATGTCACACCAAACTGACTCCACACTGCACTGTCCAGCGATGTCGACTGGCTTCACTTCCTTGGTTTTTATGTGTTTCTTAACTAATAACATAACCCCTCCTCCCTTCCTATCCTGTCTATCCTTTCTGTAGACGTTGTACTCCCCAAATTGCAGTTCTGCATCCCTTATATCTGTGTGACACCACGTCTCTGATATCCCAACAATATCTGCCTTCGATGTTTTGAGCAATACCTCAAATTCATCAAATTTATTTACTAAACTCCTAGCATTGGTGTACACGCAAGTATACCTGCACCTGTTTCTATTCTTAGCTACCCTAACACAACCCATGTGTTTACTTGTACCGCAATGGCTCCCAGCAGTCTCTGAAATACCATGCATCTTGATTTTCAGGCTTCTGCTCATTCTAATAGAAGCAGTGCAAGAATCTCTTTCACCTCTGCCAGTGGCTACTGTCAATCTATTGGTCTTTGTCTCCCCCCAAGCTAGCAGTTTTCCGACCCACCTAACACTGCCTCGATAGCATCAGCAAATATTCTTGCACCCTTTCTATTTAAGTGTATCCCATCCCTGTAGAAGCAATCTCTCCTGTTAACAAGTACAGTCCAAGCTGAAAAAAATTCTACCCCTCGAGCCTTGCACAATCTTTCCAGGGCCGAATTGATCGACAAGGCTCTCATCATATACTCCCTCCTATCGTGTCTGGGCAGAATTGCAGACACTTTCAAATTCAAATATAAAGACTTTGAACTGGTGAAGTTCTATAAGCGCCTATAGAAATCCTCAGGGCAGAGTGTTGAATTGGTGCAAGTCGTGCTAGCATGCTTTCCCTAGCAGAATCATACACCGGGGCACCGTAATCAAGGTGAGATCTGATTAGGGCTCTATACAAATGCAGTAACATGTACCGATCTGCACCCCATGATGTAGAAGAAATGACTCTGAGTATGTTCATTTTTTTCAGGCAAGACATTTTTAGATGTTTAACGTGCTCTATGAAGTTCAACTTACTATCAAAAGTCAGACCAAGCAGACGAATGCTGCTCACAACTGAGATAGGCTGATTTGTTAAGTGTACTTCTGGATCTGGATGCATCTTCCTTTTGTTACAAAAGTGAACTACTTTAGATTTTGAACAAGAGAGTCGATACCCATTCTGTGCCATCCATAACTGAATATTATTAATTGAAATTTGGAGCTGCCGCTCAATGAAAGTCATGTTTTGAGAACTGCAAGAAAAAGTGAGATCATCGGCACAGAGGTATGAATTCACAGTGCTGGGCATATATTTAGTCATATGGTTTATTCTTATTGCGAATAAGGTGGCACTGAGCACAGAGCCTTGTGGGACCCCTTCTTCTTGTATATATGTTTGAGAGAGAACTTGTCGGTATCGGACTTGAAAAGATCTGTGCTGAAGGAAATTCAATATGAAGTACGGTAAGTGGCCTCTCAGGTCAAGGGAATGCAGATCTCTTAGGATACCAAAACGCCGTGTGGTGTCGAAGGCTTTTTCTACATCAAGGCATACCATGACGAGATGCTCATTTCGAATGAATGCATTCCTGATGTTTGTTTCCGCTTTGACCATGAGATCCAGGGCTGATCGATTTTTCCTGAATCCAAATTGATTGTCAGAAATTATATTTTTTGAGTCGAGAAACCAAGTAAGTCGACGGTGAATTATTTTTTCCAGGGTTTTGCTTAAGCAGCTGGTGAGAGAAATAGGTCTATAGTTTTCAGGAATGGAATGATCTTTTCCTGGTTTCGGAATTGCTGTTATATAGGAGTGGTGCCAGGAACTGGGGAAACAATGTTCAAGAAAGATGCGATTGAAAAAAGTGAGCAGTGAAGAGACCGATTCTTTATTTAAGTGTTGGAGCATTATGTAGTATATTCCGTCGGGGCCTGCAGCACTGCGTTTTGAGCTAGATATGGCTTCTTGAAGTTCAAGCATTGTAAGCGGCTGATTATAAGGTAAAGTACATTTACTCGTAGGTCTGAAGTTCAGTTTGGACTTTTCAGCTAATACTTTGATCTTCTGGAATGATAGTTCATATGCTGTTGAGGCAGATAACTGTGAAAAAACAGTCCCTAGGGCATTCGCTATATCTGTAGGAGAAGAAAGATCCTGTCCATTCCAGTTGAGAATTGGGGAGGATAATCGGGGAACTTTGCCACTTAGTTGTTTTATTTTCCGCCACATTATTCTTGAATCAGTATTTTTATTAATCGAGCTCGCAAATCGAATCCAAGATTCTCTTTTAGCTTTCTTCCTAATGTGACGGGCCTTGGCTCTGAGTCTCTTGTAGTTTATAAGATTGGCGGTGGTGGGATATTTTCGAAACAGATTCCATGCTCGGTTTTTTTCTTTTTTTGCACCTTTGCACTCTTCGTTCCACCAATAGTTTATGGTTCTATGGGTTGTTGACTGTGATTGTGGAATCGCAGTGCATGCAGCAGCCAGTATTTGTCTCGTGATGTGATCAGTAGCTCTGTCAATAGGACAGGTTTCGATTATCTGTTCATCAAAGGACACTCGGGAAGTGAATTTTGCCCAATCTGCTCTGTGAAATTTCCATTTTACGTAGTTTTGGGAAATTATGGAATGTCCTGTTTGAATCTTACATATTAGCGGAAAGTGTCAACTATTTAGGGGGTTGTCGAGGGCCATCCACTCAATACTAGGGAAGAGGATCGGAGAGCATATCGAAAGGTCTATTGCAGAAGTTCTACCCGTAGAGAGAGATGGATGTAGGTTGGCAAGCCAGTATTTAGTATAGTCAGATTTCGTCTGTCAGCAAGCTGTTCGATAAGTTGTCCTCGTCCATCTGCATTGGGAGAACTCCACAATGGATGGTGTCCATTGAAGTCACCCAATAAACAGATAGGGGTTGGCAACTGCTGAATAAGATCTTCCAGTTCATGGATGGTATAGGAGTGATTGGGCGATAGGTAGATAGAAATAATTGTCAAAGTAATACCAATCACAATACGTGTTGCAACAGCTTCGATGGAGGTTTGTAAAGGAATTAATCTGCAAGGTACTAGTGAGTCTATGAGTATGGCTACCCCTCCGTGAGCATTATTTGTAGCAGTTCTGTCTTTTCTAAAGAGTGCATAATTCTTAACTGAGAGTGATACATGACGTGTTAAATTTGTCTCTTGTAGGCAGATGCCTACGGGATGGTAACGATCAATTAACTCGTGGATATCATCAATGTTACTGCGAATTCCTCTACAGTTCCACTGTATGATTTGGTGCATTATTTGGTTTTGTTGCTTGAGGAAGATTCTGAGTCTTTTATTCCCAGGCTGTTTGTGGCGGTCGAGTTTCATTTTCTCTTTTCTTGGAAAGGTTGGGCGTCCAGTATCCATGACATCTTCTGCATGAAGATCTAGGATAGGTTCATTTGGGTCAGTATTGTTATCAGTGTCCATATTTACTGAAGTGATATTGTTTGTCTTCCTATTTGTAACTGAGTCGGTTTTTGACTTTGAAATATCTGATGGTCTATGTGGGGTTGCTGGTGGGACTGTGACAGGGGTGTTGTTGGCTCTATCTACTACCTTTTGCTCTTTTGGAGTCTGTTTCATTGATGGTGACAGTACAGATCAGGCCCAATCTGCAATCGACATGGTCGGGGGAACTGATACTTCAGTTTGTGTTGCTGTTGTTTGGTATTTTTGCATAGCTGCTGCATATGTGTTCTTAGGTGCGTTAAGCATAATTTGCTTTCTTGCCTCTTGGTATGTGACTTTTCGTTCTACCCTGTACTTTTGGATTTTTTTTTCAGTTTTCCATAGATTGCATGACTTGGAGTAGGCTGGATGCACGCCTTTGCAATTCAGACAGTGCGGTGTTTTGCATCACAGTCTGTGTGCAAATGTTCTTTTGACCCACAGTTTGGGCAGACTGGATCTCCTCGACAAGCCATTTGTGCGTGACCAAATTTTTGGCACTTGTAGCATCTTATAGGATTCGGGATAAAGGGTCGTACTCGGCAGTTGAGATAGCCGGCTTTGACACTGGATGGCAAGATAGGTGTTCCGAATGTCAGGATGATGTTGAGGGTGGGAACAAGTTCTCCATCTTTCCTGATCATGATGCGTTTGGCTTGTATCACTTTCTGATGTTTGAGTTCTTGGGCCAGTTCATCTTCTGTGACATTTATCAGATCCCACTCTGCAATTACTCCCTTGGAAGTATTTAGTGTTGCATGAGGGGTAACTTGAATGGGTAGTCCGCCAAATATTGTTAGTTTCAACAGTCTCTCAGAATGTGCACGACTCACTATTTCTACCAAGAGGTCTCCAGATCTTAGTCTTCTCACCATTTTGGGAGAGCCCGCCACATTTTCCAAACATTTTTGTATAAGAAATGGTGATAAGATAAGGAATGATGGGCATTCCTGTTGGTTTATGTCTGTATGCAGTCGTTTAGACTTTGTTACATCATGAGAAATTTCATGATCAGCATTGTTGATGGTACTGGATGAGCGCCTAGGCTGCTCAAGCTCTGGGTAATTGTCGTAGTCCATGTTAGGCTCCTTTTTGCCCTGGGAGGTTGACTTTCCCTCCCAAGTTTCCGGCCCTGCCACGGGGAGGCGGGAGCAGTGCCGCAAGGAGGCCAAGCGGTTAGATAAGTTAGTTGGTTAGTAAAATAGAGCAATATATGTAATGAAAAAGAAAGGTGAGTTTCCTTCCTTGTTCTTACTTGTGATTTTCAAGTATAGAACTGAATTATAAATGAACTTCCAGTAAAAAACGATATAACTTAAAATGAGCTTTTATCACTGGGAAAGATCGCTATATATTCGCACTTTGAACGCTTGACCTCGAATTCGCTTGGCACCCGGGGCCATCATCAAGATGAAGCTGTTCCCAACTAAAACTTCTAAAAGCCAGAAAAACAACTTCCTCCACTATTTCAATGATTTTTGGGCAAATAAGTAAGCAGAGTAATGGTCAGCTCTGTCTACAGAACTCATATTTCTTGTGTACTCACAAATAGTTTGTACACAAGAAATATAGGTGCTGTTTTCCAGTTTTAAAGTTTGACCGTCTCTCTCTCTTTACTTTTTCTGCTCCTTACTTCAAAGGAAGAAGAAAGAAGGGTGCATGGAAAGAAGAATGCATGGAAATGCACAAGTCTTTATTTTCTTTCTGAAAACCAACAATCCTGTGCTTTTCAATTTCCTTTGTGGTCTTCATTTCTGATGGTAATCCCTTTGTGTTTCCCATAACAGTGCCTGTTAGGTGTATATTTAGTCTATGAAGTTCTGATAGTTGGGTACTAATGGTCACTGAATAGATGAAATTCACCACCCTGAATACCATGAAGTAGTTTTTAGATGACATGAAGCACATTCCCTGAAGTGAAAGTCAAGCATGGTCTTATCAAATCAGTAGTAGGCTTTCCAAAATATGGCATAATAACTGACGTGTAACCTGTTTCTAGTCAATTAAAATGAATATATGAAGGCTAACTTTGTTGGCTTTTGTTGTTATTAACACTTGAATGAAATTCTTTTCTCAAAAGCAACAGTCATTTCAACTAGTGGAATATTTCTTCCTAGAAGAAAATATTCATGAAATTTTTCATTCAGATTACCAAAAATATTTTTTCTTTAGATCTTCTACTTTGAATTTTAGCAGCTTCATTACAAAAAAGGATGTGGATCTGTTCAAACTCATGATCTAGAGTGCAGTAAGGATCACACAGAATTCACAGAAATGGAATTCTAAAAGATATGACATGATTTTGTAAAGGGAAAATCATGTTCAACCAATATGGTTACCTATTTTGACAGAGCCACTCATAAGCTGTATTTAGAAATAATTTTGACATTGTTTACTTGGATATAAAGAAAGCATCAGATGTTACTGTACACGCTGGAACATGTTAGAATCACAGGAAAAATTCTCAAATGAATCCCAGAGTGGCTGCAGGGTAGGAAGGAGGCAGTGTTGTGATTAATGGTTACTCTTCAGATTGGGCTAATGTAAGAAGTGAGGTACCCCAAGAACTGGTACTGGGGCTACTTTTTGTTTCTGATTTTAAATGACATTGATGAACTGATACAGGGCATGATGTAAAATGATGCCAATCTTTTACATTTCATTTCATTCTTGATTCTGCCAATCAAGTACATTTCCTTACTGTAGCTCAGACAAAACACATAAAGGGGCATAAATTTAAAGTGAGGAACAATGGTTGCAGGATAATGTGCAGGAATTTGCTTTCAGCCAGAGGATAATTGACTGCTGGGGCAAACTTCTATCTGGTTTGTTGTGGAAGTGGACAGTTTGAATAGATTTAAAGAAAGGTTAGACAAATTAAAGGGAAATGGACAGATGATGTGGAGGGTTTTTTTTTTTTTTTTTTTTGCTGATGCTGCATAAGCTTGCTTCCTTGCATCATTTGCCAATACTAATTCTAAAAACTTCAGTCATAAGTCAAGCATACAAAGTAGAGTTTAATTCAGAAATTAAAACAGTCTATATGAATAGACTCTATATATGAATGATCCTTAGTAAAACAGGAATATTTTTATTTACATATTAATAAATATATGCTATTTAAATAGTCAAAAATGAATCAGTATTAAAATGAGACAGCTGATCTACACTATCCTCCAACATATATTGGTACATTAAATGAAAATATACCTGGATAGAAAGCAAATTTTTAATACTGACATAATTAAATCCCATGAATATGATTTTAATGACACCAGTTTCTCTCTCTCTCTCTCTCTCTCTCTCTCTCTCTCAAGTACATTTCCTACAGGCTTTTGGTATATGGAGACTAGAATTTTGCTTCAATCTAAATTTGGACCCTGGGAACATTATTCTCCTCAAACTCCTATCATACTAATTGTACTTTGTGGTCTGGTATATTGCCATGCTGATACAAATATGATCTGCCTCCAAAGAATTCTCATAGCAGATCATCTTCATTCACGGTTTTATCAATGATAACCAATGGATAGTCAAAACCAAAAAAAAAAAAAAAAAAAAAATCATAGGCCTATATAGTAGTAGCATAACACTACTACCGAACTTAATTATTGGTACAATACAAACTAATTGAAACCCTTCTTTAGGAATATGCCATGCTTAGGTCCATCCATCTAATGCCTGGACTGGGTAACATTAATTCATCACTCTACGAGGTCTGTCCGGAAAGTATCCAGCCATGTAATACATAAAAAAAAAGTAACTTACCTACAACAATGGCGCCTTAGTCCCCTTCAAAGTACTCTCCCTGGGACCTCACACGCTTATTCCATCATTGCTTCCACTTTTCAAAACAACTGCAAAGTCCTTTTTTGGGATCGTCATCAGCTGCCTCGTCATGTTCTCCTTAATCTTGTCCATGGTCTGAAATCTCCCTTTCAATGGTGATTTTAACTTTGGGAAAAGTCAAAAGTCACAGGGAGCCAAATCTGAACTGTAGGGAGCTGAAGAATGGGCTGGCACATTGTCATGATGAAGCTGCCAGTCATCACTTGTCCACAGCTGCGGCCGTTTTCTTCTTATTGCATCCCTCAGCTGGAGAAGGACTTCGATGTAGAACTCCTTAATTATTGTCTGGCCTGGAGGAGCGTATTTGTGGTGGATAACACCTTCACGATAAAAAAAAAAAAAAGCCGTCGACATGGCCTTGATGTTACAACGACTTTGCCGTGCCTCGGACATGGAAAATCAGGCAACTTACATTGGGAAGACTGGGCTTTTGTTTCAGTGTCATAGCCATAGACCATGACTCATCTCCAGTTATGACCTTTTTGAGGAAATCTGGGTCAGTGTTAACAGTTTCAAGCAAGTCCTGTGTAACTTCAGCACGAAATTCCTTCTGACCTCGTCACAGGAGCCGCGGAACAAATTTTGTGGCCACATATTTTATGCCAAGATCCTCTGTCAAAATCTCTGAAACAATAGTCTGTGGAATCCCCACATCTTCTAGTTCTCTCACTGTCAATCACCGATTTTCGTTGATTGCAGCCCTCACACGTTCAACATTTTCAGGTGTTTTGCTTATTGAAGGCCTTCCAGAACGTGGATCACTTTCAATGGATTTCTGCCCATCTTTGAAGAGTTGGTACCACATTTTTATCTGGGCTTCACTCATTGAATCATTATCAAAAGCCTTCTTAATCATTTGAATAGTTTCCGTCCAAGTTTGAAGCAAAACTTGATGCAGATTCACTGATCTACTCGCTCGGTCATTGTGAATACGACAGTCATACAGTACACAAGCTCATTCAATGGCATCTCACTGCCAACTGATTAGCCCTACAGGAGAGTGAGGTTAGTCAGTCGTGCATGCGTGCGCAGTTCATGCATGCACAGTAAGGTCTCGTCTGACGAGCTGCCAAGTTACATCAAGCCCACACGGCCAGTTCTCAAGATATTCAAAATGGCTGGATACTTTCCGGCCAGATCTAGTAAATCACATTCTGCCACTGCTATGATGTCCAATGCTTCTACTCTCTTCACCAGAATAGGTATTAACGCGCATAGAAGTAACAGCCTTGGCTTATATGTAACTGCACAATCATGATAACCTATTACACAAGGCATTTTTCTGATAACTGTCAGCCCAATAATTCATCATCAGTTGGTAAATGACATAAGTTACAAGTGAAAATTTATAGTATCAAAGTACCCAGGATGCATCGCATTAAACAAGTGGGAATTTGATTTGTTTGAGCTGCCATATAGGTGATAGATTCATAGGTAATCTGGTGTTTAGAATTTTGTATGATCTACTTTATTTAGATTTAGAATTTCATATGATTAATGAGATTATCAGAATTTAGAATACACAACACTAACCAGACACATGGAAAAATTAATACCACTAATATATCAGGCAGAGACATATTAGCATCCTATGAAGTTGTATCTCTTTACAGTAACATAAATTGTCAACTACACATTACAAAAATTGCGGGAGTTACTAGTAACGGACCCTACACTTAAAGATCAGCCATCCCTTAACATCAAGAGTAATCTAGAATTAACCAGCCTTTTAGTTAGGGCAAAACATTTTTGATTCAGGAATGAAATATACGAACAGGTATATGGCCTCCCAATGGGTTTAGGCATTTCCAGCCCACTTCTCTGAAATTTAGCTTGCTGCCATTGAAAACCAAATACTAAAACCCTTCCCTCCCAAAATCAAATTATTCATGCGATATGCAGATGATATACTAATTATTGGCGATAGGACCACCACTGATGAACTCGTACACAAATTCAATTCTATCCATAACAGAATAAAATATACTTTAGAACTAGAAGACAATAGCATTAATTTTTTAAATCTGACCATATATAAATCTGATAAACTCAAAACATGAACATACAGGAAAATTCTTACATTTTCACTCCTACCACTCCTACAGTACAAAAAAAAAAAATCAGTATTATATAACCAAATCTACAATGTGATCATATATAACCATTCACAGAACTATTATACCTGACAAAAACTTTTATAGCTAGAAAATACCCCAAACAGCTAATCCAAGAAACTATATTAGCCGTAAAAGAAAAAAATTAATAATCCCCGCATTGATAATATTAGCACTTATACACAAAATACCATAGTTACACTACTGTACCATAGCCAACTAGCAACTCAGCTCCATAATACCATCAGAGGCACAAACATCACACTAATTTTTTCATCATATAATAAACTGAATACATATTTTAGTAAGTATAAGGAAACGTATAAATACAATATCCATGATATAAACAATATTATATACCTTATAAAATGTCAACAAGGATGTAACGTGTTCTACATAGGTAGTACCACCACAAAATGTGGAACATCCAAAACAGCCAATACGAGAGCATACTATCATTATAATAGTTTCAAATCTGACCAACCAGAAACCGAATTAAGTCAACATGAACACTCTCATGACCCATTAACAGATAACACAATTACACTAATTAAACTTAAATCGAATTATAAGATATTCCAATATGAAGCCCTTGACATCAAATGGTTTCGCCAAAATAGATCATACGAAATTCTAAACGCCAAATTACCTACGAATCTATTGACAATATGGCAGCTCAAACGAACCAAATTCCCACGTGTTTGACACGATGCTGGGTACTTGATACTATAAATTTTCGCTCGTAACTTATGTCATTTACCAACTGATGACGACAATATCGAAAGCTTCATGTCTAGCTCTTGGCTTTTCAACATGCAAATTTCATACAGTTTTATAAATGACAACCAGGAAAAGGTGGTGCACTCCCTCTTCCTAAATATATGTTTTAAATTAATTAATCTATTAATATAATGGAATTTTCGGTTTTACTCTCTTTTTACCTGCCTTTCATGTAATTTTAACCTTAACTGATATGGATCTCAGAGGTGAGTACAAAGATAATAAGCTTTGCTAAGGATTTAATAGATAATGAAACAGTACTTCAAGCTTAAGCTGTACAATTAATCAAACATTTAACAACTGCTGGAAACATACAATATTTACAATGGTTGGATAGGTAGATCAAATATTCTGTTTCATCTAACTATCATTGAATAGGCATGTCTTTTATATCTCTTTTAACTGGTACAGTGGAATCTCATTAGTACATTTATGCTTGGCATGTTTTCTTGCATAGTACGATGATTTTCAGAAGCCCAATCCTATTCTTATTAACTGTATGTACAGAGATCCTGTTTACCACATTTATGATTTCCACTTAGGATGCTTAAATTTCATCCAGGTATGGGATTTTGTTTTAACCAACTATTTTAACTATAGGTTAATAATGCTATCTTGCTAAAGCCTGTGAGAAAATATTTTTGGAAGTCATGCAAACAACCCCACAAATGGAGATTCTTGCCACTTCCAGAGGGTGCAGAGTAGCCAGCTAATGCTTACCAGACAATCACAGCAGCAATGGTCAGCATTAAGCCTGGTGTGCTAAGGTTTCTTTTTCAAATAAATGCACTGAAGAAAGACACTATTTCATGTGATCTCAGCTGTCTGTTATAAGCCAGATCTTCCTATTTAGCTGTGCAGTTTTCATAAAGGAGATGAAGTAAAAAAAAAATTATGAATTATTTTGTTATGAATGCCAAAAAACTGAAAAATCATATAAGCAGTGGGCTGTAGTCCTTACATGAAGCATGCAAATATTGCATGGATACTGAATATCCCTCTATTTACACTCAATGTGATAATGTCCAAATTGGAGAAAACTGAAACCATGTTCAAAGAAATAGTAAGTGGCAAGAGAAAACAAATTTGTGAAGGATAACATCCAGAGCTCAAGGAATTGTTGCTGAAGTGGTTCAAGTAGGCACATGCAGCGAACATACCAGTGGATGGAAATGTAGTTTAGTCAAAGGCAACTGATTTAACCCAAAAGATAGAACTAGATGAATTTAAGGCATCACATGGCTGGAGAGAAAAATCTCAGAAGAGACATGATCTTGTGTACTGTTGTGAATACAGTGTAGGTGTTTCTAGCGTGAATCTAGAGACTGTTGATACATGGAAAACCAATCTGCCAGTCATTCTCAAAGAATAACACCCCAAAAATGTTTTCAATGCAGATAAAATGGTCCTGTTTTACCAGGCTTGTCTCATCTGCATTGTCATTTGAAAGTGAGAAATGCAGTGGGGTAAACTGAGCAAGTAAAGGCTTACAGTCCTGTTATGCTGCAGCAAAAGTGGAATGGAGAAGTTAGTGGTGATAAGGAAAGCAAAACATCCATGACATTTTAAGAATGTGCATACCTTTCCATGCACTTATCACCCAAACATTAGGCCATGGATATCACCCATTTCTGAATCTTTTTTTACAAGCATTAGATGCCAAAATGGGCTCAAAGGAGAAAAAAATTTTACTCTTTGTGGATTAGTATGTGGCTCATCCTCCAACACCTGAGATATGCAGTATGTAAATGTGGTGTTGCTCCTGGCCAATTGTACAAGTCACCTTCAAACTCTAGATCAAGGTTTAATTCAACGTGTAAAGAAAAATTATAAAGACTCAACAAAGGAGGATGTCTTTTGCGCATACATATTTTATTTGATTTGATTTCGATTTTACTGGCGCATTAGCAGCTAGGGCTATAATGCGCCACGCGCATACAGAAGAAAATTTCAATACTGGATGTGATGAATTTTGCATTTGCATGGGATTCTGTGGATACAAATAACATATAAGGATCTGTTTCAACAATGCGGGCTTCTGTCATGTACTTCTGATGGCCTTCTGGTAGTGGATAAGGATGACCGTGTGATAAAACAAATGGCAGCAAATTGCTGGAATCTCCCAGCCCTCATCACTAAAAGAAATGGAGATGCACCAAGCAGAAAGAGGTGCTGATGAAAACAATGATGAGGATGATGGTGAAGAACAAGAGCTCACACCAGTTACAATAGTGTTGAAAGCCATAGAAGCTGTGGACACTGTGCAGTGTTATATATGCAGTTCTGATGTTGATGAGATGTCAAGAGGTCAGAACAATAAGAAACAAATCAACTCTAGATATGTTTTTTTAAAAATGTCTGTTAAATAAATACTCACAAGAATTTTTGTTTAGTATATTTTCCCACTGATGACAATGTTTCTTTTTTTTTTTTTTTTTCCCAGTCCCCTGAAAAACATATTAAC
This sequence comes from Mastigoproctus giganteus, assembly GCF_048544385.1. NCBI lineage: Eukaryota > Metazoa > Arthropoda > Arachnida > Uropygi > Thelyphonidae > Mastigoproctus > Mastigoproctus giganteus. Next base: position 170,737,336 of record NC_143576.1, read on the forward strand.
GAGATTCCACCATAATACCTGTTGCCTGATCTCTAGAATTAACCATTACTTCCTGGAGTAAGGTGTCCCAATACATGTTGAAGGACAGTGTTCTTGCTAAAAAATATAAGTCAAATATTAAGAAAAAAAGAAAAAAAAATACCTGTCAGGAAGGTCTTTATTGTGTAAACATTTACCATAAGAATCTACTCTGATATGCCTCATCAATTCCTTCACATATGCATCTCTGTCAGATGGCGTATCACAGTCAGTGTGCACAAACACCACAGGTGCTATATCAGCCAATCTAGAATTCTTAACAACTGTTGGTACAAAGTATTGTTGGCTCAGCAGTGATTTTAAGCTATCCAAATACTGCAGTGTCAGTGGTAAGTCAGAATGACGACGGAAGGTAGCTGTATGGTTGAAAAGGTCCATAACCTATACAAAAATAATTTATTTCTAACTGTAAGAAAGAAGCAAATAAAATCCCTTTTTGCAAAGGTAAGGGAAGAATAAGTGTTAACAATGCTTTTATTTTATTTAAGAATTTTATGGACTATCAATAAAATTAGAGCCAGTGAAGTTGTGTTTAATGCTTTCTGATACTATGAGGGCTGTTGAATAAACAATGATCACAATTTTTTTTTCCATAACATATCTTTATTATCCATTTCAAAGTAGTTCCATTTGATAAAATACACTTACTCCAATGTTTTTGCCATTCTTCAAAAACATGGTGGAAGTCATTTTTGACATGCATTTGAGAATCGCCTCCAATGCCTTTATAACTTCTTCTGATGACTAGAAATGTTTTCCCACACAGCTGCTTCTTTAACTTTGGAAATAAAAACAATTGCAGGGTGCAAGGTCAGGGCTGTAGGGCAAATGAGGAACATATTTGATATTAATGCTGGCTAAGTACTCAATGACAGTATAAGCAACATGAGGTCTTGCACTGTCGTGATGCAGCATCCACCCATCTGTACACAGTTGTGGTAATTTGCAAAGAATGTAATCCCTCACAGTGTGCAGTACAGTTCTGTAGTAAGGTCCCGTAACAGTTGTATGACGTGGCACAACATGCTGGTAAACCATTCCTTCAATGTCAAAAAAGAGATGGCCATAATCTTTCCTGCAGAAGCCACAACTTTTCCTTTTTTTTCAGTGTTAACAATGAAGTAGACTTACATTGAAGTAGAAATGATGAAGCCGTGTCTCATCTGCCGTTATCACCTTATGCAGAACTTCACTCTATTCAGTAACCATCTATTGAAGCTCCTGACAAACCTCCAAGCAAACTTGTTGCTGCTCAGGTGCGAGTAGTCTTGGAACCCAGTGTGCACAAACAAGTGTTATATGCAAATGGTCATTGAGAATACAGTATGCTTTCTACTGATATTCTCAACATCTCTGCCAGTTGCCTTACTGTTATATAACGATCTTCTCTCGTGATTACAGAAGCAGTGTTTATGGTTTCTGTGGTGATATTAGTGGTTGGAGCTCCAGGACCACTAATTTGTTATTGAATCATATCTGCCTTTAAACACTCTAAACCACCTGAGAGCTGTGCTATATGGAAGTGCAGATTCAACATAAGCCTCTTTTAACATATCATATGCTTCAGCTGATGTTTTCTTGAGACAGAAACAATTTGAGAGCAGCATATTGTTCCTCATGTGTCATGCTAGTTGTTATGTAGGTGAAACTGAAGAGGCATAAACTTGACCGAGATCACACAGTATATGCATGAATCAACTGTGCAGTTGTTATGTGATGCAGCTTGATTATGTCTTAAATTCCACAGCTCAGCTAGAAATAGCAAGCAGTACAGATGTTCATAAAAAATTATGTTCATTCTTTATTGAACAGCCCTCATACTAAACTTGATATGGGAGAGAGAGAGTTTTATTTAAATATCTATTAAAAATAGTGTGGAAAAATTTAAGCCCCACAAAAACTTTACTTATTACTGCATAAGGGTAAAAATCACTAAAAAAAATAGTATTTATTTAATGATGAATGATTTAATGAAGTTCCTATATGTGCTTGTGAGAATAGCTAACAATTTTATAATCAGTTTGATGTACAGAATGTCAACAGAAATAGGATCCATCTTAACTACATTTTCTTCCCCACTGTGAAATTTGGGATAGCGAAATCCTTAAGAACATACAAAACTCTAGCCACTCCCCCCCCCATGTACTACATCAAGAACTTACTTGGCCATGTGACTAACTTTATTCAATACTATTAATCCACTCCATTTCATCAATGGAATTACAGAGAACACCACAGCCAAAACCAGAACTCTACCAGAGATTCAGACAAAATTAGAGTAAGGAACAATACCAGTGGAGAGCAAAAGAGAAGACCCACAATATTCTAAGATAGCAGCTCTGTAGACTTTTAAAAAAACTGTGAGGATCATAACTAAAAAATAACCAAAAGCTTAAAAACTTTCTCTTCTCAATCAATAGCCAATCAACTGATTGACCATGACTAAAGTAAAGAAATTTTAAGGCGGCAAACTTTTTTTTTTTTTTTTTTAAATCATGTTCATGAAAGATATACCCTCCACCAATATCTTTTCTTCTCCTATCCTCCAACCTACAGCCAATCAACTGTGCACTATAAGCTCTGTGTTAGTTCTAAGATGGATATGTATTCACCATCAATCAAACAATAACTTTCCTTTATCAAGAAAACTGCGTGTTCCGACCAACTCACATCGTTGGTTGGAACACAAAGACATATTAGATGTTAGTGAGCAAACTGGTATGTATTAATAAATAAGGTTCTACATCACATGGCTTCCACAACATATCGTAAATCATATTTAATTAATTTCATTAATACAACATTAATAAATTCTCCAACATACAGTGTAATATAATTCAATTCAAAATCAAGACTTTTACATGAAGAGGCCCTTTAATCATTGCATTAGGGACCCTCCCTCCCATCTTTATTTGCTTACCTCTTTGGTAGAAAAGAGATAATTATTCTTTGGAGATTCTTCATGTAGTAATGCCCAGTCATGGAATGACTTTCTTGGAATTGGAAGATCTGTAGGTTTGAAGTCACTACCATAAAACAGAAATCCCTAAAGTTAAAAGAAAAATCTATATAAAAGGATATACAAAACTGTTTCCAAAATTCTACTGTAAAGTTTCATCAAGGGAAACATAAGGAAAAATATTTAAAGAAAAGTATTAAATTATGAATACTTTTTCCTAGATGGGTGGAACATAAAGGAATTACATTGGTTAAATGAATAGCAGAAACAGAATTGGTTATAATGTAAACAATGAATCAAGACAGCTCGGGACCAGTCATAATGGAGCAAGAAGTAATCAAAGTATTCATACTTCTCATCATCCTTCTATTTAATAGAAGGATGATGAGAAGTATGGATAAAAACAGAGGAGGAGAGTTTGGTTTCAGGAGGGGGGATGGGAACAAGGGATGCAATAAGCATGATGAGAATGTCGACAGAAAGACATCTAGAAATGAATAAATTTTAATTTATTTATTTCTATAATGAATAAATAAATATATATATAAAATATTTTGTATAATATTGAAGATAATAATATAGAAGGTAATTCAAGCTGACAATACCAAGCTGGAATTAAAGAAACACAAGGGATATATAAAAAAAAAAAAAAAAAATATATATATATATACAGTAAACCCCCGCTATTCGCAGGGGTTACGTACCTGAGAAATGCCGCGAATACTGAGTTATGGCTCCCATAGTAATAAAGGGGTTCCGTTCCAAAGTATGAAATATATAAGAAAAACTAGTCTAAAATTTTGTCTATGTATGTATTATATGTACCTTTATAATATGACTATGTACATAGACAATACATAGTGAAATGCAAGCATAAGGCATCGAAATGAAAATAAGAAACAATTTAATATTAAATGTAATATTTATTAGAAATTTCAAACAAATCTTTCAATCCAGCGCTTTTACTTTAGCTAAAAAACTTATTTCGCTAGTTCTATCACCAGTTTCGCTAAAGTGTTGATAAAGGTGTTTTTGCCTTTTCATGAATGATGAAAAGGGGAATTTTATTTTGAGTTCGGTCTTCTATCCACAGATTTAAAGCCTTTTCCATTTTTTCTAATTTAACATCACGAGTTACAGAGCAAATTTTTCAAGCAATTAGCACGTTTTCACGGACACTACGGCGGATTTTTTCTTCCGATTTTTTGATTGATCGTACCATTGACTCATTGATTTTATATTGTTTTGTCACTGAGGAAACACTTTCACCATTAGAAATTTTGTCTAATAACTCAATTTTATTCACCAATGTCATCACCTTCTTTGATATTTTCACATTTCCCTTGTTATTCGTAGCCATATTTTTGTACGGATTAGAAAGAACTTGTCAAATAAAGTCACTTTCTTCCGTTAACACACTCGAAAAAGTCTGTTTTACACTGCAAAATGGTAGATTTATCACTTTTGTAAGCATATCAATTAATAAATTGATAAATTTATTAAATTTATAAGCATATAAATTAAAAGCAAACGACAAAACCTTCCATGGCAAGCGCATAACACATACTGAACAAGGATTAGCAAGAAACATCCACGCTCACAATTTTGTCACCCCTCTCCCCCCACCCACTGAGCGCTGTTTTGACTGGGAAAGATAATTTTAGTCATGCCCATACTTTTTATGGCGGAAAATATTCACGGCGCTTTAAAATTCACATTTTTTTAGGTTTCATTTTATATTCAATCAGTGACCAGGAATAGTGGGGGTTTACTGTATATATATATATATATATATATACACACACATAAAACTTATCACTGTCTATCCAGAATCTAGATGACTTCAACTGGGACCAACCACCCAGACTGAAGGCAAAAAATGACAAGGAGTTCTGTTTCTGTAATGATCAATATCTGCTAAGATATATAAAATATAAAAAATCCAGAGATTAAGTAATTTGAATCTAAACCAATTAAAGGTAGTTAAAAATTTTTGAACCAAAAGGAAGATATTATAAATGTAAGCATTTATATTGAACATCGACCCGACAGAGAACATAATTTAATAATTAAAATAAGAATAAATGTAAAGTATAAAGCATATCTACCGTATCCAGGACATAATGTAACAATTAGTCGTTATGAAATAATAATCCCACTAGTGAGTATATATGTGGTGACCCCTATGTGATGGATATGGTAAAAATAAATAAATAATTAATTAATTAAAGTTAAGTTAACGCAAAGAGAAACATGCAGATAGTAAGAAGAATAAAAACTAATAGAGTAGGAATAATAGAACCTGAACTCCATAAAGGCAAAAATATAGTAGTACAAATAAAAAACACCTTTATCAACACTTTAGCGAAACTGGTGATAGAACTAGCGAAATAAGTTTTTTAGCTAAAGTAAAAGCGCTGGATTGAAAGATTTGTTTGAAATTTCTAATAAATATTACATTTAATATTAAATTGTTTCTTATTTTCATTTCGATGCCTTATGCTTGCATTTCACTATGTATTGTCTATGTACATAGTCATATTATAAAGGTACATATAATACATACATAGACAAAATTTTAGACTAGTTTTTCTTATATATTTCATACTTTGGAACGGAACCCCTTTATTACTATGGGAGCCATAACTCAGTATTCGCGGCATTTCTCAGGTACGTAACCCCTGCGAATAGCGGGGGTTTACTGTATATATATATATATATTTTTTTTTTTTTTTTATATATCCCTTGTGTTTCTTTAATTCCAGCTTGGTATTGTCAGCTTGAATTACCTTCTATATTATTATCTTCAATATTATACAAAATATTTTATATATATATTTATTTATTCATTATAGAAATAAATAAATTAAAATTTATTCAGTTTCTCCTACATCCTCGGATTACCCTAATAATTTCGGAGAAATAAGAACAAAGAGCATAGGACAGCTTAAAGACAATACAAGATATAAGTTGTAGCTTGGGTATGCCCAGGATCGCAAACCCGTTCCTATAGTAGGACCTGAGCTGAATTTGCATGTCACCTTAGCATGAACTTAAGTATATACAGTGTGATTATAAAATAAGATAAGATAAAATGACATAAAATAAAATAAATGATACACTATAATTTTGAGGCCGGTGGGTACAAGTTTTGTAAGCCGTAAGGCACCAAGAAAGCAAAGTGAATCCTATGTACATAATATACAGGCTCTAAATCCGTAATTATGGTAATCATATTGAAACAATGGGTTCAGAAAATAAATTTTTGAAATTAATTATATTTATCGCCTTCCTGAAGTGGTATTTCGGGTAAGCGATAGGGAAATTATTATTTATCAACTTATTGTACAATGCTATTATGTTTGCTGAACAGGTTGTGTTTTTATTGCAAATAGAAGCAATCATCAGGCATTGGGATAAAATGATATTAGCATGCACTGATTTTGATATATTAGATCTCCAGTTTGTAAGGCCGACTACATTGAAATTAAATGCGTCTCTTTTATTATATATGTTTACATCTATATTATTATGGAATATTTCTATACGAAGATCCAGGTAATTTGCTATAGTATCAGAACTGTTAGTTTTTTCCAATACAAGTTCTTCTGGATATAATTTGCTGTAATCCTGAATGAAATGCGGACAATTAAACACACATAGATCATCTACGTATCCGAACATAAGCAGGTTATCTTGGAATGTTCTTTCTGTAGAATATAGATAGAGGTTTGCAATTATGCAGGATGCTGGACTTCCCATAGGGGTGCCATTCACATTTGTAAGTATAACGAAGTTCCATCATATACGTAATTCTTAAAAATACATAAATTTATTAGAGTATCCCAGTAGGTTAAATCAAACTTTATAGCATTTTTATGTTCCAAATATAGTTTTTGGAGAACATATTTTAAATTATCGAGTTGATACTAGTGAATAAGCGGTTAAAGTCAAATGTTTGTATTTGGTGAATACTGTTATTTTTTATTGCATTTATAATCAGTAAGTTGTTATTTATTATAATAGTTTTATTTACATTATTTAATATAGTTTTAAGTAACTTTTCTAATGTTTTACCTGGAATTTTAGCATAACTATCTCTACATAATGTTATGAATCTAAATGCAATAGTTGATTTATGAAATTTAGGTATACCATATATAAACGGATATTTTAGGTTATTGTACTTTAATTTTTTATGCAATGCTATTAGTTTTTTGATTATTACATTAGGGGAAGATGCTATGTATTTGTATGTGCTACTGGACTGCAGTTCATTTTTAATAATTTCTATGTAATATTACTTACATATAATTGCATAATTGCAAGCAGCTTTGTCAACCGGAGTAATTACAAAATATTGTGTATTTCTTTGAGCTGCTTATTTATTAATTTTGTATTATTTTGATTATCCAGTATGAATTTCAATTGATCATATTTGTTAAATATGATATTTAGCATTGTGAAAAGCCACACGTGGTATGCCTCAACCAGTATGTTATATTTGTATGCAGATCTTATGCAGTATTTTAATAAATCTAGATACAACAGTTTTTTAAAAGTTGATTTATTAATAGGTAGATTAGGTCAAAACTTAAAATTGAGTGATAAAATATCTCTAAGTTCGGGATATGGGATTATATCTAAATCGCCGGTTATAATGTGGTTATGGTTAGGATCTACGTATCTTAAGAAATGGAGGCTTGTGGCAAACACATATATCCTGTCCAATGTTAATATTGTGAAGGTTTGTAACTATTATTTTATAGTTACATGCTTTAAGACCAAATGGTTTAGCATATCTAAATCTGATATTAATATATAAGTTATTAATAGGTAGCAAGTCGTTACGTAAGTTAATAGTTCTATGTATATCCAAATTATCCATCATTTTATTTTGAAAATATAAGACAAGGACAGAGTTTTCTGGTTGCTTGTTAATATTCAAAATATTAATTCTGAATTTAACAATGTCTAGTATAATGTGCATAAGGTGAGAAGATCCAAAGACATAATTACTGGCTTTCCTGCTAAGGGCTTTGAGTGCACTAAGTTTAATGCTGAAGAGTGTATTATGTATTTTACCAATGTTTATAGGATCGGTGTCCCAAATTTTAAATAAATCTATGAAATCCCCTAGCTGTTCTCAGTCGCTCTTAAATGTTTTAGATTTACTATATTAAGTATTAGTATTACCATAAGTATTAGATACAGCATGTTACAATTTATTAACTTTCTTTCCATATTACTCATATAAACACACACACACACACACACACACACACACACACACACACACACACACACACACACACACAGGTAACGCATGTATTACACGGTTAACACGTTAGATTTCTATAAAATCTTGTGTAGTATGAAACCATGTTATATGGAACTAAAAACCAGTACAAAAAGAGGGCTACATTCCAAGAACTAACAAAAATACACCATCTTTCTGTGTTATCAGCATTGAAAACGATGTGTTAGTTCTAAGATCTGTGCTCTTCAATAATTTTTTGCAATTTTCCAGCACACTTCTTGGCAGCTTCATTATCAGCTGATGCACTTTCCCCTTGAATTCTTATGTTATGTAATGAGAAGCCATTTTTAAATCACTCAAAACAACCCTTTACTGGCAACAAACTCTGGGTAAACACAGAAGATTCTCCATTTTTTTTTAAGTGGTTATAAATTTTTAGTGTCTTTTGATTGATTACATTGCTGTCTAATGGGATCCGTTTTTTACTACTATTGTCAATCCTAATATTGAGTGCTTTTCCATTTTCTTAATTATTGGTGCTTGGGAGCAAGCTATCACATTTGGGGAAATTAAAGATCCTTCATTAACACCAGTTCTAAATTTTCTGTTCGTTTTTTTTTTTTTTATGGTTTGGATCATTGTTTTATTTATATTTAAACTTTCTATAACACATGATACCTTCCCCCCTTTTTTAAGATGATCCAAAATTTGTATCTTTGATTCTAAAGAAATAAAGTTTCTTTTAAGCGGCACTTTTTTACTTTCCTCAGGTAATTTAGGGCTGGAATTTAATTCACAACAAAGAAATTATTCCAATACAGTTCTTAAGAACAAAGTTTAGTTAAAACCTTAAAAGTCACGAGCTGCACACTTCAAAGTCGCAATTTTTTATGATCTCAAACGAACCACAGGGGCTCACATCTGGTGAGTATGGGCTTGGCAAACCCAGGGTCCTGAGCTGGATATCATCATTCTTCTCTTTCTTGGTGATGCCTTTCTACTTTTCTCTCTCTCTCTCTCTCTCTCTCTCTCTCTCTCTCTCACACACACACACACACACACACACAGGGGGAAACTCGGGATTTTTTTTTTTTGGCTGGTGCAGCATAAGCCTCAGGCTTCCTTGTACCATATGGCTAATAATAATAATAATAATAATAATAACACAAGTTTAATAGCACAGAATCTAATACGTGGATTTCCCAACAAAATAAAATATCAGGATTTCCCAATAATTTTTTTGCATAACGACTAGCAAGTCAACAACGGGGATTCACGAAAAAGAATGGAAATGTTGAAAAATTACATCCAACATAATAGAAGGGTTTCCACCTGCTCAAAAATACCCTGTTATGCAAAGTCTGCTGCAATTCTCTAACTGTGTTAGAGCGAAACCATGTTAAATGGGGGTTGCCTGTATGTATGTATATAAAATTATTTTTATGTGTAGAATATAGTAAGTATACATATTAGTATCGAATTTAACTAATGCTACTAATGAAAATACGGTGTACCCTGGGAGCGATACATGTGTTGAACAAAGGGTGGAAGAAAGGAAAAGAAAAAAGTGTAACGAAATAAAATGAAAAGAAAAGAACAAAATGCAAATTTTGAAAAAACAACGACCAAGGTAGAAATAGCATTGCAGTATCTTTCATAATTTTTGTGTCTTCTTCAGAGGTCATCCACCAAAATTATGAAAAAGAACAGCAATACTCTTACTTCTGTTTCTGACGTGTTCTGTATGTCAAAGAGCACGTGTAAGAAATCACGTGGTAAAATCTAAAAGGAATTTTGAATAAAAATTTAGAATAAATAATTAAAGTCAAGTTATGCAAAACTATTATGTGTTACTAAAGTATTACATACAGAACATGGATGATCTTACAGAAGTAAGTAGACCGCTATGAAAGTGAAATAGGCGAAGACAAAGGAAAAGAGTAACCGAATGACAAGGACTTACCGCTAATGGTGTTGTTGACAGAAAAGACTGTGACAGAGGCTAACCCGTGTATATATGCGTAGATACGCTAGCGGCGCCTAGCGTTAGACGAATTTTGGTGTCTGTATATTATGTAATGAATTTACGTAGGCGGTGGAGCTGCGCTAGGCTAAGATTAAGTACATGATGCTCAAACACCCAGGATAGCTAAGAAATATAATAGCTGACAAAGTAGCAGTAGAAGGCAGCTAAACTTTGTTAAGGCGAAAAAATAGATTGGGTATAGTAAGAAAAATAGTACTCTGGTATAGCGTTCGATAAACTAATGGCGCACAGAGCATAAAATGTAGAATCTAGTAAAGTAAAAAGATGATTAAATTAGAAATATGTAGTTGGGCTAGGGTAATTCGGGGTTGCAAACCCGTTCCTATAGTTAGGACCCTGAATGAATGTCCGAGAGTTAGTGCATCATGTATTTAAGTCAGTTGTGTTAAAAGTGTAATTGTGTACATTTAAGTTACATTCAAATCACAATTAACAATTAAATAAATAAATCAAGATAGACTTAAAAATAATTACAAGATAAATACACTGTGTTAGGCCAATCGGTGGGTACGAGTTTTCCAGACTGTAAGACACCAAAGAGGCCTAGTGCATTGTATTTACACTATATACATACTTGATGCGTATGGGAATAATTATAAGTCAATAATGCTGTTTATATTAATATCTATTAGGTTCTTATGCCTTAATATGTTAAGGGCTTTGTTGATATGATGGCACAGATATGCAATAGGAGAAAGATTTTTGGTCAGTTTACTGTATAATATTCTGATGTTATCAATAGCTGTTGTTTTGTCGCTGCATATGGTTGCTATTCTGATGCATTGTGCTAGGATAACATTAGCATGTACCTGTTTGGAAATATTGGAATTCCATTGTGTAAAGTTTACTATGCTAAAGTTGAATGCTTCACGTTTGTTGTACAAATTGATGGAGGTTATACCATTTTTTAACTTAATGTCTAGATCCAAAAAATGGGCTGCTGTATCAGAATTGTTTGTTCTTTCTAGTACAAGTTCGTTGGGGTATAAATGTCCATAATCCTGGATGAAATTCTGGCAGTTGATCACTATGAGGTCGTCTATATATCTGAATAGGATAAGGTCCTGTGGAAATGAGGTTTCTGACCAATATAGATATAGGTTGGCTATTATGCATGAGGCTGGGCTGCCCATAGGTGTTCCATTGGTTTGTTGATATACTGTATTACCATCATATATGAAGTTATTGGGGATACATATGTTGTTCCAGTAGTAGGTGTTGCAGGAAATAGAATCCTTATGTTTATCATAGATATCTTTGAGTACAGATTTTAGATTGGTTTGATTGATACTGGTAAATAGGATATGGAAATCAAAGGTTTGAATATTATTGACTTTATTAATTTGTAAAAATTTTAATACAGGTTGGTTGTTGCCTATGATTTTACTGTTATGTATGTTATGCATCAGTGGTTGCAGTAGTTGTTCAAGTGTCTTTCCAGATTTGTGTACATAACTATTTTTGCATGAAGTTATGAATCTGAAGCCTATTGGTTTTTTATGAAATTTAGGAATGAAGTAAATATAAGGCAAGCTGTAATTGCTTAAATTAAGCTTTAGCTTCTTATTGAAGGCTATTAGTTTTTTTTGTAATGCTATTACATGTACTGGATATCGGCTTGTAAGTATTGCTTGAGTTAAGTTCCTTAGTTAACGTATGTGTATAAAAATATTTGCAAATGAATGCAAAATTATTGGCTGCTTTATCTACTGGTGTGATTACGAAGTCTTTATGTATTTCTAGCAGTTTATGTTTTAATATAGTCAGGTTGTAGTATTTGCCTTGATAATATACATTTGAACTGTGTAATGCATATTTATGCTTAAATAAGGCGAATGTATGGCTAATCCACATATGGTATGCTTCTATAGGTGTGTTATTTTTGTAGGCTAGTTTATTATTATTATTATTATTATTAATATCCATATGATGCAAGGAAGCCTGAGGCTTATGCTGCACCAGGAAAAAAAAAAAAAAAAAAAACAGTTCCCGAGTAACCCTGAGAGAGAGAGAGAGAGAGAGAGAGAGAGAGAGAGAGAGAGAGAGTGTGTGTCAAAATTAGAAGGGAATCACCAAGAAAGAGAAGAATGATGATATCCAGCTCAGGACCCTGGGTGTGCCAAGCCCATACTCACCAGATGTGAGCCCCCGGGGTTAATTTGGAAGCAGTAGTTTAACAGGTCTTGATATAGCTGCTTATTGAAGTTAGTTGCATTTATTCTGGTACGTGGCCTGAATTTGAATCCTTGTGATATGTATGTATATATATATCTACACACACACACACACACACACACACACACACACACACACACACACACACACACACACACACACACACACACACACACACAGGTATATGTATGTACACACACACACATATATATATAGAAGAAATGCTGACTGGGCTAGCTGGGTGGGTAAAGTGCCTGCCTGGCAACCCAAAGGTCGCGGGTTTGAATCCCGCCTCGGGCTTGGATTAGAGTAGAAAATGTAAAAACCGTGGGAGGTGTAATAGGGCCACAGAAGCCGATGCGCCAACAACTAACAAAAAATAAAAAAATATAGAAGAAATGGTTAAAGATGCATGTAATAAAGGAAATATGTATGTAGACGACATGGAACTGGTGACAGATTCTAAAAGAATTATAGAAATTGGTTAATAGGCTAAGGGAAAGCTGTGATAGGTGTTTGTGATAAAAATATATATTGAAAAGACAACAGGTTATGAGCAGGAATAGAAAAGTATGAGTTATATATTGAAAAAAACAAAGAGAGAAAGAGAAAGAGAGAGAAAATAGAATGGATGAGTGAGCATAGGTATTTTGGAAGTCTAATGGTGGAAGAAGCAAGGGCACCAGAGAAAAACAAATAGCAACGGCAAAAAAAAAGGCTTTTGACAAGTAAACAAGAATATTATGTGGGAGATTAAGAATTGGGATTGGAAGGACAAAAGGTTTATAGAAAAGACTGGTACAGTGTCTGGTAAGGAGTGTGGTACAATATGGAGCAGAGATATGGACATTGAGAATAGATTTTAGAAGACTGGAAAGTTCTGCAATGGAAGTATGCAGCAAGATGGAAAAATGATTGATTGATAAGTGAGAAATGAGGTTTTGAGAAGAAGAGATGTATGACTGAAATAATCAGTAGGCAAAGGAGAAATTGGACTAGATATGTTTGTATGGTGAGGGACTAAAAAAAAAAAAAGTTGAGGGAAAGATGCCCTGAGGGAGAATGAGGAAAACTAGATTAATGAATTTGGGGGGGGGGATACAAAGTGATGAAAAGGAGAGCTGAGGAAAGGAGATATGGAGAAGTAGTTGTTCAGTTGAGTGCCTTGGCACAACACTGATGATGAAAAAAGAATATGATGGTGTAAAATTCCACCATTAAGAGATGGGAAAGTTGAGAACAGAGACAAATCAAGTAAAAAATAAAGGGGGAAAAAATGGAGTGGCATACATTAACAAAACTGGATTTAGGTTTTTTTTTTTTTTTTAACTTAGGTAATGATAAATCACGTTTAAAAATTGCAATCTGATCACTTTAGAACAGAAATACAGAGGATACAAAAGAACTGCAAATTGAAAGAACAGCCTACTAATAAACTACTCTGAATACTTGAAAAGCAAATTGATATCGGTAGTAGTAAAACAGCAATGAAATATGTTTTTACTTCAAGGGAATGTTGTAACCAAAGACAGGCAAAAAAAGTGTCCATGGGAGAAAATGGCAAACTATACACAGAGCTGGCTTTGCATTAGCAACATCTACCTAACACTTCATGGGGCCACCTTCTGTCTATAATACAGCCTGTATGCATCTTGTCATTGACTCCACAAAGTGTTGCAGAGTCTCCTATGGTAGTGCTACCCACGAGTTCCAAATGTCTCCAGTAATGCTCACACATTATCAGGTGGATGGTCATAGCATCAAATGTCCGTTTCCAGTAGGTCCCAAACGTGCTCAATTGGGTTGAAATTGGATGAGCTGGGTGGCCATGGGAGGATGCAGAATTCGTTGTCACGTTCCTGAAACCAGTTAGCAACCTGCTGGGTATTATGGTATGGCACATTACCTTATTGATAAATGACGGAGTTGTCTGGATACACTGTCATCATGAAGGACAACAGAAAGGTAGGAGGCATTCCCATCAAGCAGTTGATTAACGGTCATCAGAAGATCCAGAGCGTGCCACAAAACAGCCCCCAAACCATAACACCACCGCCTCCAGCCTGTTGAATACCAACAGTGTATCCACCTGTAATGGCCTCCTGTAGCTTTCTCCAAATGCAGATACATCCATCAGTTTGACAGAGTTGGAAATAGGATTTGTCAGACCAGGAGACATTTCCACATGTTTGCGGTCTTGTGTTGAAGCTGACATGCCCATGCAAGGAGCAGTTTCTTGCGTGCATTGAGCATGGGTATCCATGATGGCCAACTAACGCAGTTTATACAAGCTAATGTCTGGCACACAGTCCATGTGGATAATGGTTGTGCTATTCCTATGTTGCACTGGGTGGTTAGCTGAGCCACAGTGCTACGTCACTGTTGTGTTACAAGACAAGACAAGATGTTCACCATGGGGGAAGCTGTCGAGATATTGGCACTGCACATCTTGCCCCCATAATAATTCCATGTTTGAAGTAGGAAAGATCTTGATAGCAACCCATTCTTCCTCACAAACACTCAAAAACTGATCACCACATATGCAAACTACAACCTTATGTCAGCCATTTCTGACTTTGGGCCTTCACCAGCATCACAGACCAGTCCATTCCTACTCACAGGGGGGAGGGGAGTATTGGTAATGTAAAGCCAACTCAGCATATAGTGAAAATACATGCTAGCAAAAAAAAAAAAAAAAAATAGGAAAATGATGAGTGCTACAGAAAATATGGTTCAACATCAATAACACAGTGATTGGATGGGATATATAAGAAAATTTATGATTAAACAAAAAGGGATCAGAAAAGTAGATAAACGGAGGTCAGGGAGGAAAAGAGAACAAATATCACAGAAATTACTTTCTAGTAGTTATTAGGACAAGTGCATAAAAAAGAAGTTTCTATAATTTTTCTATAACCTTATGTCAGCCATTTCTGACTTTGGGACTTCACCAGCATCACAGACCAGTCCATTCCTACATGGGGGGGGGGGGGGGGGGGGGGCAATGTAAAGTCAACTCGTGAAAATACGTGCAAGCAAAAAAAATGGGAAAATGATGAGTGCTACAGAAAATATGGTTCAAAGTCAATAACACAGTGATTAGATGGGATACATAAGAAAATTTATGATTAAACAAAAAGGAATCAGAAAGGTAGATAAATGGAGGTTAGGGAGGAAAAGGGGGGACAAATATCACAGAAATTACTTTCTAGTAGTTATTAGGACAAGTGCATAAAAAAGAAGTTTCTATAATTTTTCTATAACCTTATGTCAGCCATTTCTGACTTTGGGACTTCACCAGCATCACAGACCAGTCCATTCCTACATGGGGGGGGGGGCAATGTAAAGTCAACTCGTGAAAATACGTGCAAGCAAAAAAAATGGGAAAATGATGAGTGCTACAGAAAATATGGTTCAAAGTCAATAACACAGTGATTAGATGGGATACATAAGAAAATTTATGATTAAACAAAAAGGAATCAGAAAGGTAGATAAATGGAGGTTAGGGAGGAAAAGGGGGGACAAATATCACAGAAATTACTTTCTAGTAGTTATTAGGACAAGTGCATAAAAGAAGTTTCTATAATTTTTCTATACTGAAATTGACCAGTGTAGGCTGATAGTTATTAGCATTACTTGAGGCATATGATTCAAGAAAGCAAGCTTATAGAGCAGCAGCCAAAAAAAAAAACCCTTTCCATTTCACCCATCTGGTCACACCAAATATTTGTCTAGTTCAGCCTCAAATTTATTTAAACTATCAACTTCCACAACTACAGATAGAAGTCTGTTTCAGCAATCATTTACCTGGTGGCTAAAGCAATTTTCCACACATCTATGCCCCCTCATGTTCTTAATTTCAGAAAGTGGAAATATCCCATCAGCAAAGAGCCTGCTGAAACCATTCAAAGCCTTGTACACCTCAATCATATCACCTCGAAAGTGCCTAATCTTCTGCCGCTGCAATTTGCAGAACTTAAGCCTCTCTTGGTAAGAGAACCCCTTTGTTCTTCTCACCAATCTTGTTGCCCTTCTCTGTACTCGTTCTAGTAACTCTACATCCTTGCTAAAATGAGGCCTCCAGACATCTATGCAGTACTCAAGGTGTGGCCTGACCATTGCCTTATACAAAGGTATAATCACCTCCTTGTCTCTGCTAGCAAAATTCATATATATCATTGACAAAACTCCATGACCTGCTCTGGCAGCACGTCTGCACTGCTCAGAGAACTTTATATCCGACTACACAATTATCCCCAGGTCTTTTTCATTCTCCACCTTCAAGTGTAGTACCACACAGTAGGTACGTTTCTCTGGGGATACTGCTACCCATATGCAGTACTTTGCATTTGTCAATATTAAACTTCAGTTGCTGCTTCTCAGCCCATCTACATAATGTTTCTAGATCCTGCTGCAGTAGTATACAGTCTTTACTATCATTAACAAAACTGTCAACTTTTGTATCTGCAAACTTGGACATTAAGCCTGATATACCTTCATCAATATCATTAATAAATACACAAAACAACAATGGGCCCAGCACCGAACCCTGGGGGACTCCACTAATAACATTAGTCCACATAGAGCAGTGTACATTTATTACCACTCTCTGCCGTATCCCACTCAACCATCCCTTTATCCAGTGCAGCAACTTGCCCTTAATGCCATACCACTCCAATTTGTACAGCATGTGCAACAGTAACAAAAACTTTCCTGAAATCCAGGAATATGATACCAAAATTATTTTTTGCTTCCAGTTCCTGTGTGACCACATCGTAGTACCAATCAAATTGGTCAGACAAGACTTTCCCTTAACAAACCCATGCTTTGTCTTACTGCAGCCTTTTCTAGGTGATCCTGCATCACTTCTTTAACTCCATTATTTTCCCTGGAACAGAAGTTAAACTAACAGGTCTATAATTATTTACATCACCCTTTGAACGCCCCTTTCTGAATTGGGGATACATTTGCACACCTCCAGTCCATGGGGACCTCCCCTGAATCTAAGAATCCTCTCATAATTATGGCTAAGGGTTTGCTTACTTCTCTCGCTGCTTCCTTCAATATAACTTGAAAGATTCTATCCGCTCCAGGTGCCTTTTTTATCTTTAACTACAACAATTCTCCTTCACTTTGCTTTCTGTTAGTACAAAATCATTTAGCACCCCCATTAGCATTCAATCAATTTCTGTCCTCCCCTTCCTTACAGAATTCCTCATGTGTGAATGTAGATGCAAAATACTCCAGTTTGTCAGCTATCCGAGCAGGATCATTAACAGTTGAACCACCAACATCAAGTGGACCAATCTGATTCATCCCCTTCCTTCAAGAGTTTACATAAGTAAAGAAGTCTTTGCATCCTTTGCCAAGGATTTCTCATAATCAGCCTTCACTCCTAATCTCCTTTGTGACTTCATTACAGACTAGCCTATGTCTGCCACAGGCTAGTGTTACCTGCTAATTTATATGCATCCCACACATTTTTCTTCTCTGCCACAAGCCTCATTAATTCATCAGACATCCATTTAAGCCTGAACATTGAACAGTATTTCATGGCTGGTATGAAAAGCCTAGTAGCTTGCAAGATTAATTTCTTGAAGGCCTCCCATTTAAAATTCACTGTTTTTAACGTCAGTTGATCCCACTGTATAGAATTCAAAAACTTCCTGAGACCGCTGTAGTCACCTTTACAAAAACCCTCCACTTTACCCTTGATGATAGTTACATCTTTAAGTAAATCCCACATCAGTACACTGTGATCACTGTCACATAGTGGTTCCTTCATCTGCAAATTCCTATTGCATGAGTCATGCCGATAATCAGATTAAGAGTATTACCCCCTGTGGTTGCCCCTCGAACGTGTTGCTTAGAAAACAATCCTCCAATAAATCCACAAAAGTCTTGCTAGCATGTGAGTGACCAACCCGTGAGTCATTACTGCTGATAATCAGATCAAGTGTATTACTCCCTCTGGTTGCCCCTCGAACATGTTGCTGTAGAAAACAATCCTCCAATAAATTCCACAAAAGTTTTGCTACCATACAAGTGACCAACCCACAAGTTCCAGTCAATATCTGGAAAGTTAAAATTCCCCATTACAAGACATTCTGATTTACTGGCCTACTATTTCTCTGCACAATTGTTTGTTGTATTTATCAGTCATTAGGCCTATAAAACATTCCTAATCTCAATTTCCCTTTCCCAATGTTGATGTCACCCCCATGTCAACTGCATGCACTTCCTTAGATTTTGTGTTTCTTAACTAACAGCATAACCCCTTCTCCCTTCCTACCCTATCTATCCTTTCTGTACACATTGTACTTCCCAAATTCCAATTCTGCACTGCATACATCTGTGTGACACCATGTCTCTGATATCCAAACAATATCTACCTTTGATATCTTGATCAGCACTTCAAATTCATCAAATTTATTTACTATACTTCTAGCATTGGTGTACATGCAAGTATACATGGATTTGTTCTTACTCTTAGATACCCTAACACAGCCCATGTATTTACTTGTTCCATAATGACTTCCAGCAGCTCTTGAAATCCCCAGCAACTTGCTCTCTAGGCTGCTGCTCATTACAATAGAAGCAGTGCAAGAATTGCTTTCGCTTCTGCCTGCAGCTACTGTTAATCTTCTAGTCTGTGAATCCCTCCAAGCTAGCAGTTTTCCGACGCACCTAACACTGCCTCGATAGCATCAGCAAATATTCTTGCACTCTTTCTATTTAAGTGTATTCCATCCCCTGTAGAAGCAGTCTCTCCTGTTAGCAAGCACAAACCATGCTGAAAAAAATTCTACCTCATGAGCCTTGCACAATCTCTCCAGGTCCGAACTGATTGACAAGGCTCTCATCATATACTCCCGCCTATCGTGTCTGGGCAGATAGGTGGGAGAATTGCAGACAATTTCAAATTTAACCCTAACTTGCGACTTTTTTAAAACATTGACCTGTACTTGTTCAGTAAATCTGCAGATCTACTCTTAATGTCATTAGTGTTAACATCTACAACAATAACACCCTTTGTGCCCTTAAAAGATGATATCTATTCTACACAATCATCAACTTTTGTCTCTGGCAGACAAACCCAGAGAAGCATCAGGTGGGTTGGAAAACTGCTAGCTTGGGAAGGTGGGATTTACAGACTAAAAGGTTAATAGTAGTCGCAGGCAGAAGTGAAAGTGATTCTTGCACTGCTTATATTAGAATGAGCAGCAGCCGGCAGGGTGGGGTGCTGGGGTTTCAGGGACTTGGGGGGGTCATTATGAAATAAATAAATACATGAGCTGTGTTAGGGTAACTAAGAATAACAAGAGGTGCATGTATACTTGCATGTACACCAATGCTAGAAGTACAGTAAATAAATTTGATAAATCTGAAGTGCTGGTCAAGACATCAAAGGCAGATATTGTTGGGATATCAAAGACATGGTGTCACACAGATATAAGTAATGCAGAATTGGAATTTGGAGAGTAAAATGTGTACAGAAAGGATAGACAGGATAGAAAAGGATAAGGGGGTTATGTTGTTAATTAAGAATAACATAAAATCTAAGTCAGTTTGGTGTGACATAAATACTGGGATGGCAAAAATGAGAGTAGGAATGTGTTATAGACATAATGACTCTAATGAGTATAATGAGCAATTGTACAGAGAAATAGAATGGGCCAATAAATCAGAATTACTTATAAGGAGGGATTTTAAATTTCCAGATATTGACTGGAATTTGTGGATTGGTCACTCACACACTAGCAAGAATTTTGCGGATTTATTGGATAATTGTTTTCTGCAGCAGCAGCAGCATGTTCAAGAGGCAATCGGAGAGGGCAATACTCTTGCTCGGGATATCAGCAGTGATTATTCGCTTATTAGGAATTTGCAGATAAAGGAACCACTAGGTGGCAGTGATCACAGCGTACTGATGTGGGATTTATTTAAAGATATAATTACCATCAGGAGAAAAGGGAAGGGTTTTTGCTTCCATAAAGGTGACTACAGTGGTCATCACAGATAGCTGTTAAATTCTGTACAGTGGGACCAACTGATGTCACCAACAGCAAATTCTAAATGGGAAGCATTCAAGGAACTAATCGTGGAAGCTACTAGGCTTTTCATACCAATTAAGAAATATTGTTCAAGGTTGAGGCCTAAATGGATGTCAGATGAACAAATGAGACTCGTGGCAGAGAAGAAAAATGCATGCGATGCATATAAATTCTCAGGTGATGATTACATAAACTAGTCTGTAATCATCAAGTCACAAAGGAGGTTAGGCAAGTGAAGGCAGATTATAAGAAATCTTTGGAAAAGGATGCTATAGAAAAACAGCAAGGTCTTCTTTACTTATATAAACTCTAGAAGGAAGGGAATGAATCAGATTGGGCCACTTGATATCGATGGTTCGACTGTTGATTATCCTGCTCAGATAGCTGACAATCTGAATGAGTATTTTGCATCTACATTCAACACATGAGGAGTAATTAAGAGAGAAAAATGCCAGAAGTTTATCAAACTGTAACAGGATGCTTAATGATTTTGTAATAACTGAGAGAAAATCAGAGGAGAAACAGTAAGGCACCTGGGGTGTATGGGATCTATCCAGTTATATTAAAGGAGGCAGCAAAGGAAGTAAGCAAATGCTTAGCCATAATTATGAGAGCATCCTTGGACTCAGGTTAAGTCCCCATTGACTGGAGATGTGTAAATGTATTCCCAATTCATAAATGGGGATCTAAGGGTGACATGAGTAATTACAGACCAGTTAGTTTAACTTCTATTCTGCATAAAATAATGGAGTCACTGGTTAAAGAAGTATTGCAGGATCATCTAGCAGTAATAATTCAGACACCGCATGGTTTTGTTAAGGGAAAGTCTTGTCACACAAATTTAATTGAATACTATGATGTGGTTACAAAACAACTGGATGCAAAAAATAATTTCGATATCATATGCTTGGATTTCAGGAAAGCTTTTGATACTGTTGCACATAGAAGCCTACTGCACAAATTGGAGCAGTGTGGTATTAAGGGTAAGTTGCTACAATGGATAAAAGGGTGGTTGAATGGGCAAAGAGAGAGTGGTAATCAATGGATACTGCTCTTCATGGACTAATGTTATTAGTGGAGTTCCCCACAGTTCGGTGTGGGCCCACTGTTGTTTTGTATATTTATCAATGATATTGATGCAAGTATATCAGGCTTAATGTTGTAGTTTTCAGAGGATACAAAGGTTGGCAGTGTTGTTAATGACAGTAATTGCAGTGTGCTAATGCAACAGGATCTAGAAAATTTGGGCACACGGACTGAGAAGTAGTAACTGAAGTTTAAAATTGACAAATGCAAAGTACTGTATATGGGTAGAAGTAACCCCAGAGAAATGTATCAACTGTGTGGTACTACGCTTAGGGCGGTAGAAAATGAAAAAGATCTGGGAGTAATTGTGCAGTCAGATATGAAGTTTTCTGAGCAATGTAGACAGGCTGCCAGAGCAGGTCATGGGGTATTGTCAATGATATACAGGAATTTTGCTAGTAGGAAAAAGGAGGTAATTATTGCTTTATATAACGTAATGGTTAGGCCAAGCCTTGAGTACTTCATACAGGTCTGGAGGCCTCATTTTAGGAAGGATGTAGAGTTGCTTGAGTGTGTACAGAGAAAGGCAACATTGGTGAGGGGAACGAAGGGGGTCCTCTTACCAAGGAAGACTTAAGTTCTGCAAATTGCAGCTGCTGGAGACTAGGCACCTGTGAGGTGATCTGATTGGGGTGTATAAGGCCTTGAATGGGTTGAACACACTGAATTCTGATGGGATTCTTCTGCTTGCTCGGATTATGAACCTGAGGGGGCATAAATTCAAATTGAGGAAAGACAGTTGTAGAATAGATGTGTGGAAATTTGTCTCTAGCCAGCGGGTGGTTAATTGCTGTAACAAACTTCCATCTGTCATTTTGGAAGTTGATACTGTGAAACTTTTAGAAGGAATGGATGTGTGAAATTGTTTTTTTTTTTTTTTTTTTCATAAGCTCATATGCTTGCTTGCTTTCTTGCACCACGTCTCTATTACTACTACTACTACTACTACTGCTATGTGTGTGGATTCCAAGATAAATAGAAGACAATGATAGGATATTGAGCTGGTTGTTTCATGAATGGAATATTGTACATAGTTGTAATCTTTGGACAAAAATTAAGGGTCCGTATATCTGTCCAGTTTCTGGAATAAATTAGTGATTCTGGAATAAAACTTGGAAAGCATATTGCGATGTACCGAACATATTTATGCATTATAGACTGTCAAATTATTTCGGTGGGAATTTGAATTCCGGAGATATTGTTTTTAATTTCTGTGATTTTATATTTAAATTGAAATTTCAGTCCTGGAACTACACTTTGCTGAACTGGCTATGCTTGTTTCAATGTTTTTCTTTATTGCAAAATGTTAATTATAGTCCTAGTAATATTAGGGTTGAATCAGATGGATGATTAGTTTAATTGTTATCAACAGTGTTATGTTATTGATAACATATTATGTTTATCGAACTTGGATTGCACTGCTGATACTTAGCTACTCTATATGAGACTTGGTATGTACATGGTTGGATTTCTGTTCCATGTATGTGATGCTGGCTCACAGAAGTGTTGTGGAATTTGTTGATTGGTTTGTCCAAGCTGTATATATGGCAGTCGTGGGTGAGATAAGATTCTTAGGTCTCTGAATCTAGCTTAATGTGAGTAATAGATTTATTTTTATTTTTATTTTTTATTCTCATTTTGTCTTGAATTGATTGTAAGGACCAAACTTAGGATACGGTTTGATTTTTTTTGTGTTAATTGCTGATTTGTTGGGCAACATGGTGAAACCTGACATTCTGAACATGGAAAGGATACATGACGTACGTTTATGTTCTCTTTTAGGCATATGTGTGTTGGTTAACCTAACTGACAGGGTTAATTAAAGTGTATCCTCTAAAATGGATGTTGTTTACATGCATGGGTGGATTTCATCAATATTGCTTCGTTGTAGAATGTTAGTTTTCTTTACTGTCTTATTAAGCGTGTTCTAACTGATGGCTTGTGTCATATGATTACTTCTTCTCATAAGTGCAGGAATGAAAGCACCCTTGCTGCAAGGGTTAAATTAAATTAATCTCCAAAAATGACTGTAGTTTTGTAACCAAATTTGGTATTTACTTATTTGTTGTAAATAGTGCAGTCTATTCTTCTCTAGTTGAGAGAAATGTTAAATTGTTGGCTTTGTAAATAATGTGTATATTAACTTTTGATCTGGTTGTGTGGCCTCACCGATTTGCATAAGTTTTGTCCACTAGCATCTTACATTCTTTACTCTTTAAACTCTTGCTTTCTTCCTCTTCTGGGGATGCCTATTTCTTTCATCTCCTTACTTTTCTTCTCTTTACATCCATTTCCTTACCCCTACTTCTCATGCTATGTTCTTTTCGTTTTTCCTTATTTATTGGGATAACAAGTTTTCTTGTTGTCCCACTAAGAGTCTTTGCTTGTTGGTAGTCCCCGACACCTCCATGTGGCATGGGATAGGAGTCAGTGAACACCTGGTCTGCGAAGTTGCCAGGTACCAGCACTCAACATAACATACACAAATTTTACACACCAACACTTATTCACATTTACTGACTTTGGCATATTTGCTTTTCAGATGCTACTTCGGCACATGGGGGAACCCTGGAGACCACTTCAAAAAACAAGAATACCGTAAACCCCATTAATCCAAATGCACTGCAGAGCTCGTTTAAACAGGTACCATGAACATGACTTGGAACCCTGACAAATGGGGTACAGTTCTGTTCTTTGATGAGTTCTGTTTTAGATTCTACAAACAGATTCTAGATGTTATTTCATCATGAGATGACGAAGAATGCAGTACCATCCCTTCAACATAAGAGAAAGGGACACTTACGGTGGTGGTAGTATTCTTGTGGGGGGCGGAATAATGATCAATGGCCGTACCTCTCCATATTTTTGATAGGAACACCATAACTGCACAGAGGTACCAAGAACAGATCCTTGAACCCTAAGTGCAACTTTTTTTTTTTAGGGGTATATTTTGCCCAGGTTTTCTTTTCGTGCACAAAAACACCACTGCACACAGAGCTCAAGTGATGGAGGAATGTCTTGGAACTGAAGATATCCAAAGACTGCCATGGCCAGCATGATCAACAGACTTAAATCTGATTGAACATGTGTGGGATTCCTTTGGCATCACATTGCATGCCAACAGCCAACTCCTAGATCACTCAGTGAAATAGGTCTGCACTAGTGGAAGAATGGGATTGTTGCCACAGAATCTTATAGACACCCTATATGAAGCATGTTTCACTGCTGCCAGTCCTGTTTAGCCATTGAAGGAGATTATGCATCATACTGATGACATGTGACCATAATTTTGAGCATCTTGTATCGACTTCTGCAATGTGACCATAATTTTGAGCATCTTGTATCGACTTCTGCAATGTGACCTTTTTTGGTAATTCTTATACAGCCCTATAACTGCTTTAAATGTCCCTTACACTTGTTTAAAGTTTCTCGCTGTCTCCCCATTTCATCATTATTTTATGGTACACACAAATTTTGTCCCGTTATATTGCAAGCTGCATGGGTTACATCATATTTTCTATGTGTTCTGTTAATTTTCACGAGCATTGTAATAGGGTTTCATTTTAGGTCGACAGGCTGAGAAATGGCAGTTGAAGTTTAACATTAACAAATGCAAAGCACTGCATATGGGTAGCAGTAATCCCAGATTAACATAACAGCTGTGAGGTACTAAACTCAGGGTAGTGTAAAATGAAATAGACCTGGGGGTAATTGTGCAGTCAGATATGAAGTTCTGTGAGCAGTGGAGACAAGCTGCCTGGACAGCACATGGGGTTTTGTCAGTGATATACAAACTTTGCTAGCAGAGATCAGAAGGAGATTGCCCAATCGTAAAAGGCAATAGTTAGACCACATCTTAAGGACTGCATTCAGGACTGGAGGCTTTACTTTAGAAAGTAGATCTGCTGAACAAGAGAAAAGGGCAACAAGACTGGTGAAGGGAACAAAGGGTACTCTTACCAAGAAAGGCTTTAGTTCTGTAAACTGCAGTGTCTGGAAACTAGGCAGCTGTGGAGAGATCTGATTGAAGTGTTTAATGCCTTGAATGGATTATGTATGTCAAATGTTGATGGCATTCTTCCTCTTGCTGAAACTACATACATGAGAGGGCATAAATTCAAATTGAGGAAGGATTCTTGCAGGAATGATGTGTGGAAGTTTGCCTTCAGCTAGCAGGTGGTTGATTGTAGGAACAAACTTCCATCTGCTTTTTTTGGTGGGTGGTTTGAATAAATTCAAGGAAGAAATAAACAAATTCTTGGAGGGTATGGATGGGTGAAGTCTGTCGGGTTTTTTTTTTCTTTTTTTTTTTTTCATTTTTTGCTGATGCTTTCTTGCATCTTCTGCCACTACTAATACTAACTCTGTAGAAATACATATGGAATACTGTTCCAAAATTTGTAATTATGATAATACAGCATATTTTTAAAAAAATTTATTTATAACAAAAAAAAAAAAAAAATCCTTGATCTGAAATCTTACTCGTGTTAGGCTATGATTAAAATAATGCCTATCTTCTGTAAAAAAGCATGCCTCAGCTCCACAGTGTCTCAAGTTACCCCGTTCACCAGTAAATGGAGTCCACCACACAAGAACTGGGTGTTCCAATTTAGCCGAATCCAGGTTATCTATTAAAGAAAAAAATTTGAATAAATCAACTAAAGCAAATTATTGCAAATTCAATACATGTACTGAATTTGCAATCCTGACAAAACAATTCAAACCTATGTAATTAGTATTAAATCTAAAAATTTTTAAATTAAATTTTTATTCATACCTATTCCTTTGCCTGATGAAACAATTCTACACATGAAGCAGCGTTACCAGGTTGATTTGGTTTTAATTATCACCTAATGTAATTTTTCTTTGAACATTGCAATAAATTAAACTTAGGTTAGGTTAAAGTAATAAAATAATCACATTGTGGGCTGTTTAACCATATTAGTGTTTTGGAAATAAACTGTACTGTACTGCATAATTAACAATTTAGCACACTTAACAGTACATTAATATACTATGTTATAGAGCCCCTATGCTCCTGAGGACGTCTTAAAACATCCTCAGGAGTTTTAAAAAACATGAAAACTGGATACATGCACTTAAAGATATTACTGTGTACTGCATGGAATGTAATGGAGAAGTTCAGGGTACATTGCATCAGTGGAAAATGTCTAAGATGGAAGACTGTCAAGTATTCATGTTCTGGCTGGGTTACTTGTCCAGATTGGTCTGAAGGTCACCAGCAGTGTCCACTCTATGAGTTATGGGCTTAGTGGCACTTTTTTGGTGATGATATCTGACATATATTGTGGTGGTTCGCTTTTGTTTCTGTGAAGCTGGATTTATTCTAATTCCGAGGGGAAGAGAGGAAGGGACCTTGTATTCTTAGAAATAGGGTTATTATCCATGCTGGGGGGGGGAGAACTGCCACTGCCTATATTTCTCTTAATTATAATTGTAGCTTTTTTGAATATGGAGAGCTTCATTTATTTCCTTTTGTAGAAACTGTTTATACTAGAAACTTTCAGATGGACTATGTTACTTTGGGATATTTTGCCTCTTCTTGTCTGGAAGATGTGTTCACTATCTGTAATTTAAGAAGCATTATCTGCCTAATGCAGAATTCCCTACACTCACAGCTGAGTTGGTAGATGATATATCTCTTTCTCTTTTTATTTCCTTGGGGGGGGGGGGGGGCAGAGTAATTGCTTCAGGTTTCTGTTATCAGTGAAGAAGACCACTATGTTATGGTGCTTGGCAATTCTATATCAATAGAATAGTATTCATCCCATATCTTGCTGTTAAAATATTTTGTGTGTGTGTGTGGGGGGGGTTGGCAATTCTATATTAAAAGAATTGCCAAATACTATAACATAGCAACACCATCAACAGAGCTGCCAAATGCCTTAACATGTAGGTTTTCTTCACTCTCATCAGGAACTAAAAACAACTACACTGACTCCCTCCTCAACTGCGTTAAGTTCTACATTGGGCAGACACGGGGCCATTCAAATGAGCAGGGACTGCATGATCAACATGCAGGTGACAAAATTTACTTTTGTATTAATAACTTTTGGCAAAAAAGGGGCACACTTTCAAGTTTACACATGGGCATAACCCTATGAATAGACATGGGCAGACATATTTGTAAATTATAGACAAGGAAAGAAGGGGAGCCTCCGTAGCCAGGTGGGCAGGAGCAGTAGTGCGTAGCACACGCTTCTTGATTAGACCGGGGTTCGAGCCCATGACCACCAAATACGGAGGATGCGGAAAGGTCAGAGAATGACCACAGCGTATCCCCGGAGCAATATGGCCTTAGTTGCTAATGCTCCTAAAAACCAAACAACAACAACAAGGAAAGATGAACATGTCTAACATGCAAGAAGAGGCAACATACCCCAAGATGACATAGCACACTATACTATATTCAGACAACCAAAGTTTCAACACCAAGAATTTCAAAGTTCTCAGTGTAACCCATCTTAATAAAAAAAAAAAAGAGAGATTTTATCAATGCCTTCTACATTCAAACAATTATAACAGTACAGTTAATGCATATAAGCAGAGTTACAATGCAGTTGTAATTCTGCTTGCAGATACATGTAGTTCACTTGCATATCACTTAATCACTTATTTGCATACTCTTATTCACTATTACAATATGCAATGTTAATTTTATGTACATGCAGCCCACTAGTGAACTGCATGTGTTACCAAAATGTATACATTTGGTTTCCATCGGGGCTTTTCTTCATTTTTTCAATCAGCCCTCTGTAACCAATCTAGCCTACTCAGCAGGTTAGAATGGTTACATCGGCTGCTGAAGAGACTGTCAAATATGTTATCCAAACATCATAGAAGATACCTAGCTTTTAACATTGCATTCAACAAAATTTGGGTACCTTAGACTCACTTGATATTATGTTTGGTACTTCATTTACAATTAGCTGTGCAAATGAATCACACTTCCTGACCTTTATACAACAGCATATGTGAGGAAATACTACACCCCCACAAAATATTTTAACAGCAAGATACAGGATGAGTACTATTCTCCTTCCTTTTGCCCTTGTACAAAAGTCGAGAACAGTAATTCACATTCTCAACTTTTGTACAAGTTGGGAACGTGATATATGGGCAAAAAGGGGAGAAACAGTACTCTTCCATACCTTGCTGTTAAAATGAAAATATATTTGTTATAAATATTAATATAATATTAAACAAGGATGAAATATGTCTGACTTTCACATGGTTTACATGTGAAAGTCAGGCATGTTTCATTCTTGTTCCCCTTCAATTGGGTGGGGGGGGGAGTCATGTACTGTTCAGAAATATTTGAACAACACTGCAATTCCACCTATTTGGTCTTTTAAAGAGATAGTCGCCTCGCAGAAATATATAAAAAGTCAGATATACAATATCATGATATAATGAAAATTTTAATAGGACAATAGAAATAAGTCTTATTTTAAAAACATTTTATTTTAAACTATAAATTGCTTTTCATTAATTATAAAAATCTTAAAACTAAACAGATAATATAAAACATACATATATATATATATATATATATTTTTTTTTTTTTTTTTTTGAAATATTCGGATAACAGTTTCCTGGACGATTTTGTTTTTTGTTGAATCATTCCTTTTCTAAAATAGTTTCAAAATCATTTAATAATTGTAAAATTTTATTATTACCTAAATCATGAGATAAATTTTTAAATTCTAAAACATTAAGTATTTAAACTTTCTTCAACATCCGATTCATCATTTTTATTCATATTTGCGCACGAATCATCATTTTTGTCAATGTTTCTAACAGAATCAAAGTTCTTCCCAGTTTTTCACTGTCATTTTCACATTGACTGAATCTTCTTCAAATTCCATACTGATTTTTACATTTATCTGCTGTCCAAGTTCAACAATTTCCTTTTGTACTCTATAAATTCTAACATCAACCTCCATGTTGGTATCACAGTTAATTCCACATTTATCAAAATATTTTTGTATAATATTTTCACTAACACTATTGCAGATCAATTTTATATATTCGACAACATCTGCTAGTGAACTTTTTTAAATATTAATTATTGAATATTGAATAGTAATTTTTCAACATTTTATGCTGTGTCCAAATTTGTTACTAATGTACTTAAAATATATCAGCAGTAGAACAATTTAAATGATACCTTGGTCCAGTGGTTGACAAACACAATGCATTAGTAGGAAGAAAAAATAAATTGACACTATTTATATTTAAATTTTTGTGATGACATGGATCATTATTTTATACTAGTAAGATTTCCCTATTTTCTTTTTACATTTTTTTTTTGAAAATTATGACATCATCCAGAAAAAATAGCACTTGTCATCCATACTTTTTTTTATCAGTGTACCAATTAACATTCATGGATGCCCTATTCATATTTTAAAACATCTTGGTCTCAGTGCAGTATTAATTACCAATGGTTTTTCTTTTTTGTCCTGAAAATTTACTTGCTAAAGCAGGATAAAAGAGGCCAGTTCAATCTACATTAAATATGTATTTGGGTTCATACTAGTGCATTTAAAGATAGAAAAAAGGTGAAATCCACTGTTCCACATCATTTTCATTCACAGATCCACTTTCACCACAGTCTTCAGAGCAATGTTATTTCTGTTACAAAATTTATGAACCATCCATTGCTAGCAGAAAATGTGTCTATTTTAATGCTTTTCTTATAGTATTGGACTGCTCACTGGAATTCTAGCACAAGCACCATCAACCCAGGGAAGTGTTAACTCATTAATTTCTTGATATGGTTGATATGTTTCTCATTGAATATTTTTATTTGTATTCTGAATCAACTTTCTTTAATATTATTTTTCTTGTAAATTTTTTTAATTTGTGTTGTACCACACTTATACTTTTCTGACAACCATCTTTGTGATAAACCCTTTGCTGTATCTTCTATAACTTTCACTCACATTTCTAAATTTAAAATTTTAATCTTGCTCTTTTCTGCCATCATGTTTATATTCAAAGATGAAATAAATCAGAAATGAATGAATGAAATACCCATTTGGTAGCAATATTTATACAGTTACTTCAGAAACTCCAGATCCATAGAAATCTGTGAAAAAGAATTACAGATTCTTAGAATCTGTAGAATACACCAGCCACCAAACAGTATTAAAATTAACTTATAGAAGTTTCAATGCAAAACTGATTATAAACTGACCTTAATTTACTTTAATGATGAAATCTGGAAAGAATTTCTTTGAAAATAATTCATCTTGTAGGTGAGTTACTTAAAAAAAAAAATAGCTGTTGCTATTTTTAATATTAAATCCTAAACAAATTAAAAGCTTGTACTTAGGGTTAGAAAGATAAGAATTAATACTAATATATTGGTACACAGGGTGTCTCAAAAATATTGGTACAAACGTTTAGGGGAGGTAGGTAACATCTAAAGGAATGTGAATCGCATAGGAACCCATAACCGGAAACGTCACCGTAAGTCGGTAGACGGCGCTGTTCATCAGTTCGCGAGAGGGAAAATTTCTGGTTTACTCATTCAAGCAGTAGTCGCCACATGAAGAGCATGCATCGATATACGAACCGTGAGCTGGCAGACATGCACCTAGTGTATGGATTAGCAGAGGGCAATGGACGAGCCACTCAACGAATTTATGGAGAATGCTTCCCAGACAGACATGTACCGGACCACCGTTTGTTTGTGCGTGTGCATCAAAATTTGTGTGATTATGGATCATTTAGAGGTAACAGGAGTAGTGCGGGCAGACCACGTTCGACGCGAACTCCCGCCATGAAAGAAAGTGTGTTGAATACCGTCCAGAATAATCCTACTACCAGCACACGTGCCGTTGCCTTTGCCTTAGAAGTGTCTCGTTGCAGTGTACAGCGTGTCTGGCACGATGATTCCTTACACCCCGTTCATCACCAAAGGGTTCAGTTACTGCACCCCCAAGATCATCCTGCACGTGTGGCTTTTGTGCAGTGGTTTCTCAAAGAAAGTGTTCAAGACTTGAATTTTCCAGCCTATGTTTTGTTCACAGATGAGGCTTATTTCACTCGGGAAGGCTTATTCAATCAGCACAATGCTCATGTGTGGGCTCACGACAACCCACACGGTGTGTACGCCCCCATGCGGCACAACATCGCTTCGCAATAAATGTGTGGGCAAGTATGGTCGGTGACTGCTTAGTCGGCCCATACCTGTTACCATCCCGCATGAACTCTGCTAAATATCGGATCTTTCTTGAACAAGTTCTACCACGGTTACTTGACGATGTTCCAGCAAATGTAAGAGGTAACATTTGGTTTCAACATGACGGGGCGCTTGCCCATTATGGAGGGTGTGTTCGTGACCATTTGAACAGGCGTTTTGGGCGTCGATGGATTGGCCGTGGTGGACCCGTTGCCTGGCCCCCATGCTCACCTGATTTATCGAGCCTTGATTTCTTTCTGTGGGGAGGGATCCCCTCAAATCTATCGTGTATGAATCACCTGTGGAAACGGAAATGGATCTCGTGGCGAGACTCATCTGTGCTGCTGCTACTGTCAAAGAAACTCCAGGTGTGTTCGACTGTGTTGGGTCGGTGTCATGCATGCATCGCGTCTCATGGTGGAACCTTCGAGCATCTGTTGTAACATTATGAAATGCATCCATCTCATACTCTGTTGTTAATATTATTTCAAATAAATGTTTGCCACTAATTACTGTTGTGTGTCATTTCTGCTTCTTGTGCCCCTGCTACTACTTTCCCGTGACATTTCCGGTTATGGGTTCCTATGCAATTCATATACCTTTACATGTTACCTACCTCCCCTAAACATTTGTACCAATATTTTTGAGACACCCTGTATATTTTTACACAAATATATATTAATGCCTTTTAAAACCCAAAAATTTGTTCATCTTCTTAAAACTAGTTTATGTTTCTGTCTGATGAAGGACATTAGTAGATACTTTTCATCAGTGAAATTTCTTGAAAAGTCAACTCTTTCTAATACCAAATGAGCTTTCACATTGAGGCAAGGAATGATCAGTTACATAATCAGAGCCGTCCACATACACATATAGCATCAATAAGAGTGATGTCAAGTCATCACCATGTATGCAAATTTTGATTTCATGATCCGTCATGTTCCATTATAGTACGTAAGAAAGTACTATAATATACTTCCTACTTTCTTTACAGTTTAGTGTGCTATATAATAAAATGTCACAAATGTAAATTTTCAAAAGATTAAAAAACAATTGGATTGGATTAGATAGTAGGCAGTAGTTCTTAATGGAGATTTCACTGTAATACATCACTACATGCGATATGAAAGGTGACGATAAAATGAGGGTGGATCAACTTATACAGCAAATATATGAGTAAGCACAGATGTGCTTAATCAATCTTCTGTAGGGTCACTGTTTCCTCTCACCTTAAAAGAAAATACCAAGTACATTTCTCGTTAGGCATGATTCAACAATCAAAAAAGGATAAAGAAGTTCACCAAAAAATTCACGAGTGCTTCAATCAGCTGTTTTCATTTTATTTCTGGAGGGAATCAGTATCTGTATGTATGCATCAGTGGATGGAATAACTGTAAAATAATTTGTCCCTTCTGTAAGTAAAGTTTGAAAAACATGTTGAATGATGTGTTTTTATTCAAATTACACTTTTAAAAATGAAGCGTGTATTTTATGAAAATCTTCCCTCTTTTGTTGTGATTCAAAAAAAAGTTAGGAACCAATGATTTAGGGTCATCAATGATACTACCCAAAGAGATTCATCAAAATTTTAATACCTAAAACATTGACATTTTTTGCTTTAATCAAGATTCTGAACAAGTCATTTTCTTTATTGGAGGGGGGGGTACAGTACTGCCATTTTTTTTATTGGTTAGTACAGTAATGCCTACAGTACTGTACTAAGAAAGTTTCTGCTTACTGATGATGACACATTATCAGTAAGCAAAAGTTCAGATAACTGGAATCATATTGAAACATTTTTTATTAGTTATTATTAGCCATATGGTGCAAGGAAGCCTGAGGCTTAAGCTGCACCAGCCAAAAAAAAAAAAATTCTGAATTACGCAGAGAGAGAGAGAGAGGTAGAAGGGAATCACCATGAAAGAGAAGAATGATGAGCTCAGGACCCTTGGTGTGCCAAACCCATACTCACCAGATGTGAGCCCCTGGGGTAGTTGTTTCATCACAAAGATTATTTCTTCAAATGGTTTTCAAAATTCTAAGAGAAATATGCTTAATATAAAAAGATATGATCACTTTTATAAGTAAATAGCACAAGAATACATTTACTATAATTATTGTAAAATACAAACTAAAATCATCATTGGCAAATGTGGTAATGGAATAAAATGAAAGCCTTTCTATAATATTGTGTTTCTTAATTTAAAATATCTTGGAAAAAAATGCTGTACTGGTAACTGAACTGTTTGAAATAAATCTGATTCAAGTAAAAATTTTCATAGGAAACTGCCAAATTTTCATTATAAAAAACATAACTAGAAAACGTAATCAACCAAACTTGACAATGTTGATACAGTACACAGAGAATTATACTTAGTACAATTTCTAGATAAATTAGGTAAAGAAGATAAAACAATGTGATATACCTTTTGCATCTGGATGAAAATTAGTATGAGTTTCTTCTTCCTACAATTAAAAAAAAAAAAAAAATTAAGTGTTAAACTTTAACAGTGTTAAAAATAACAAATAAGAATATACCAAAGCAGTATAACAGTAATAATCTTTTCAACAAAGAAAATGAGTCATACTAAAAAGTTACACTACTTTCTAAACAATAAAAAAAGAAGAAAATAAATGTAGTGTTGTGGTACTAAATGACACCAAATTATTTAACCTTTAAAAATGATTCAAAAGTAATTTTTTTTTATCAAGTTTTTTCACAAGTCTTCAATATAAAATTTTTCCACTATTACAAATTTGAGAATACTCTTAATGCAGTAGTTCTCAAACTTTAGTGACAAAGGCACCTCTTTTAGCTTGAAAAATTTTGATAACCACCACAGTTAACAACATTCTTTCTGAGCTCTCAAGTTTTTCATTACGAATCCCCCAGGAACCTGCAGATCTTCTATTCCTTTCAGGCATTAGCAAAGGCACATGATGCAAGAAAGCAAGCTTATATAGCTCCAGACAAAAAAAAAACTCTTCTCATTTCACCCATCCACTTGCTCCAAATGTTTGTCTAGTTCTACCTTGAATCTATTAAGGCTATCAACTTCTACAACAACAGACGGAAGTGTGTTCCAGCAATCAACCACTCACTGGCTAAAGGCAAACTTCCATACATCTATCCTACAACTGTTTTTCCTCAATTTGAATTTATGTCCACTCAGGTGATTATTCTGAGCAAGAGAAATAATCCCATCAGCATTGAGCATACTCTAACCATTCAAGGCTTTATACACCTCAATCAGATCACCTTGCAGGTGCTCAGTCTCCCAGACACTGTAATTTGCAAAACTTAAGCCTTTCTTCATAAGAGCAACCCTTTGTTTTACTCACTAATCTT
Organism: Mastigoproctus giganteus; assembly: GCF_048544385.1. Classification (NCBI taxonomy): domain Eukaryota; kingdom Metazoa; phylum Arthropoda; class Arachnida; order Uropygi; family Thelyphonidae; genus Mastigoproctus; species Mastigoproctus giganteus. The sequence goes on from NC_143576.1 coordinate 170,772,518, forward strand.
GTTGCCCTTCTCTGTTCTAGTTCCAGCAGCTCTACATCCTTCTTAAAATGATGCCTCCACACCTGTATACAGTATTCAAGTTGTGGCCTGACCATTGCCTTATGTCGCCCTTTGATCCTCCTTTGTGAATTGGAGGGAATAAGCACTTCCTTATCGCAGCTAGAAAAATTCCTGTATATCACTGACAAGACACCATGAGCTACTCTTGCAAACCATCTGCACTGCTCAGAAAACTTCATATCTGCTGCACAATTACTCCCAGGTCCTTTTCATTCTCTACCACTGTCAGTGTAGTACCACATAGTTGATACGTTACTCCTTCCCATACGCAGTAGTTTACATTTGTCAGTGTTAAACTTCGGTTGCCACCTCTCAGCCCATCTGATCAACTTTTCTAGATCCTCTTGCAGCACCGTACTGTCATTAACAACCCTGCCGACCTTCATATCATCTGCAAACTTAGACATTAAGACTGATATACCATCCTCAACATCATTAATAAATACAGAAAACAACAATTGATCCAACAGTGAAACCTGGAGGACTCCACTAATAACATTCGTCCACGAAGAGCAGTGTCCATTGATAGAGAAGAAAAATGAATGGGATGCATATAAATTATCAAGCAACTCAGAAGCCTATGGCACATATAAAACGGAGGTTAGGCAGGCGAAGGCAGATTACGAGAAATCTTTAGCAAAAGATGCTAAGAAAAACAGCAAGGATTTCTTTACTTATAAACGCTAAAAGGAAGGGGATGAATCTGATTGGTCCACTTGATACCGATGGATCAACTGTTGATGATCCTGCCCAGATAGCAAACAAACTGAATGAGTATTTTGCATCTACATTCACACACGAGGAGTTATTAAGGTTTGGAAATGGCAGAAGGTTATCAAATTGTAGCAGATTACTTAATGATTTTGTAATAACTGAGAGCAAAGTGGAGGAGAAATTGTTGAAGTTAAACATAAGAAAAGCACCTGGGGTGGATGGGATCTATCCAGTTATATTAAAGGAGGTGGCAAAGCAACTAAGCAAACCGTTGGCCATAATTATGAGAGCATCCTTGGACTCAGAGGAGGTTCCCACGGACTGGAGATGTGCAAATGTATCCCCAATTCACAAAGGGGGATCGAAGGGTGATACAAGTAATTACAGACCAGTTAGTTTAACTTCTGTTCCGGGTAAAATAATGGAATCACTGGTTAAAGATGCATTGCAGTATCATCTAGACAAGATTGCAGCAATAATTCAGACACAGCATGGGTTTGTTAAGGGAAAGTCTTGTCTGACAAATTTGACAGGATATTATGATGTGGTTACAAAGGAACTGGATGCAAAAAATTATTTTGATATCATCTATTTGGATTTCAGGAAAGCTTTTGACACTGTTGCGCATGAAAGACTACTGTACAAATTGGAGCAGAATGGTATTAAGGGTAAGTTGCTACAATGCATAAAAGGATGGCTAAGTGGGAGAAGACAGAGGGTGGTAATCAATGGGTGCTACTCTTCGTGGACTAATGTTATTAGTAGAGTCCCACAGGGTTCGGTGTTGGATCCACTGTTGTTTTGTATATTTTTCAATGATATTGATGAAGGTATATCAGGCTTAATGTCGAAGTTTGCAGATGATACAAAGGTTGGTAGGGTTCTTAATGACAGTAATGGCAGTGTGCTACTGCAACAGGATCTAGATAATTTGGGCAGATGGGCTAAGAAGTGGCAACTGAAGTTTAACCTTGACAAATGCAAAGTACTGCATATGGGTAGAAGTAACTCCAGAGAAACGTACCAACTGTGTGGTACTACACTTAAGGTGGTAGAAAATAAAAAAGACCTGGGAGTAATTGTGCAGGCAGATATGAAGTTTTCTGAGCAATGCAGACAGGCTGCCAGGGCAGGTCATGGGGTTTTGTCAATGATATATAGGAATTTTGCTAGCAGAGAAAAGGAGGTGATTATCCCTCTGTATAAGGCAATGGTCAGGCCACGCCTAGAGTACTGCGTACAGATCTGGAGGCCTCATTTTAGGAAGGATGTAGATTTACTTGAGCATGTACAGAGAAGGGCAACAAGATTGGTGAGGGGAATGAAGGGATCCTCTTACCAAGAGAGGCTTAAGTTCTGCAAATTGCAGTGGCTGGAGACTAGGCACCTGCGCGGTGATCTGATTGAGCTATAATGAAGCCCTGAATGGGTTGAGCATGCTGAATTCTGATGGGATCCTGCCACTTGTTCAGATTACGAACCTAAGGGGGCATAAATTCAAATTAAGAAAAGACAGATGTAGAATAGATGTGCGGACATTTGCCTTTAGCCATCAGGTGGTTAATTGCTGGAACAAACTTCCATCTGTCATTGTGGAAGTTGATAGATTGAATAAATTTAAGGAGGAACTGGACAGGTATTTGGAGGGAATGGTGTGATGATTTTTTTTTTTTTTGGCTGATCCTACACAAGCTCATACACATGCTTTCTTGCATCACATGCCACTACTACTATTACCACTCTTTGTCTTCTCCCACTCAACCGTCCCTTTATCTATAGTAGCAATTTGCCTTCAATGTCACATTGCTACAATTTGTACAGCAGTCTTCCATGTGCAACAGCATCAAAAGCCTTTCTAAGATGTTCCTTTGTGACCACATCATAGTATCCCATCAAATTTCTCTTAACTTCCCCTTAACAAACCCATGCTGTGTTCAAGCTATAACTGAAGTCTTGTCTAGATGATCCTGCAGTGCTTCTTTAACCAGTGCCTCTATTAATTTCCTTGGAACAGAAATTAAACTAACATGTCTGTAATTACTTGTGTCGCCCTTTGCTCCTCCTTTGTGAACTGGGGTCACATTTGCAAACCTCCACTCTATGAGTATCTCCTCCTGAGTCCAAAGAAGCTCTCATAATTATGGCTAAGGGTTTGCTTACTTCCTTTGCTGCCTCCTTTAATATAACTGGATAGATCCCATCCACCCAAGATGCCTTTCTTATGTTTATCTTCAACAATTTCTCCTCCACTCTGCTCTCAGTTATTACAAAATCATTTAGCTCACTGCCAGAGTTTAATTCACCTCTGGCATTCCCCTCCCTGAATAACTCATGTGTGAATGTAGATGCAAAACACTCATTAATTTGTTAGCTACCGGAGCAGGATCATCAACAGTCGAACCATCACTAATGAAGATATTCTGTCATTAGCCTGGAAGTGGTTGTTGATTAATCATCTTCTCAGGAAATTTTATTGTTCGATAAGCCCACCATCCATCAATTTAAAGCAGAACAACAACAAATACGAATAAAGAAGAAAATTGTATATGGCAATTTTTAGAATAAATTTTTCTTGAATATTTGTGAAATAATTTTTTTTCATGTAATCTGTGATTTTTTGTGTACTTTTTCTAGAAAGTTTGCTTTTTATGTAATTAGCATTAGTAGAGGCATTTGATGCAAGAAAGCAAGCTTATGCAGCATCAGCCAAAAAAAAAATAAAGTAAAATAAATAAATAAAAAATAACCACTTCCACTTCACCCCTCTGTTCGTTCGAAATACTTGTCCAGCTGAGCCTTAAACTTATTTAGGCTCTCAACTTCCACGACAAGGGATGGAGGTCTGTTCCACCTACCAACCACTCGCTGGCTAAAGGCAAATTTCCGCACATCTATCCTACATCTGTCTTTCCTCAATTTGAATTTATGCCCTCTCACGTGATTATTCTGAGCAAGAGGAAGAATCCCATCAGCATTGAGCATGCTCAAACCATTCAAGGCTTTGTACACCTCTATCAGATCACCTCGCTGGTGCCTAGTCTCCAGACACTGTAATTCGCAAAACTTAAAGCCTTTCTTCTTAAGAGCACCCCTTTGTTCCATTCACTAATCTTGTTGCCCTTCTCTGTACTCGTTCCAGCAGCTCTACATCCTTCTTGAAATGAGACCTCCAGACCTGAATACAGTACTCTAGGTGTGGCCTGACCATTGCCTTATACAAGGGAATAATCACCTCCTTATCCCTGCTAGAAAAATTCCTATATATCATTGACAATACACCATGAGCTACTCTTGCAGACCGTCTGCACTGCTCAGAGAACTTCATATCTGCCTGCACAAGCACCCCCAGGTCCCTTTTCATTCTCTACCACTGTCAGTGTAGTACCACAGAGTTGATACGTTGCTCTGGGGTTGCTGTTTCCCATATGTAGTACTTTACATTTGTCAATGTTAAACTTCATTTGCCACCTCTCAGCCCATCTGCTCAACCTTTCCAGATCCTGTTGCAGCAGCATAGAGTCAGTAGTGTCCTTAACAACTCTGCCAACCTTTATATCGTCTGCAAACTTGGACATTAAGCTTGATATACCATCAGCAATATCATTTATAAATACAGAAAACAATAAAGGACCCAAAACTGAACCCTGAGAGACTCGACTAATAATATTAGTCCACGATGAGTAGTGTCCATTGATTACCACTCTCTGTCTTCTCCCCCTCAACCACCCCCTTTATCCATAGCAGCAATTTGCCTCCAATGCCACATTGCTTCAATTTGTGCAGCAGTCTTCCATGTGAAACAGTATCAAAAGCCTTTCTAAGATACAAGTATATAATATCAAAGTTATTCCCTGCATCCAGTTCTTTTGTGACTGCATCATAGTATCCAATCAAATTGGTCAGGCAAGACTTCCCCTTAACAAAACCATGCTGTGTCCGAGCTATAACTGAAGTCTTGTCTAGATGATCCTGCAGTGCTTCTTTAACCAGTGCCTCCATTAATTTTCCGGGAACAGAAGTTAAACTCACAGGTCTATAATTACTTGTGTCAGCCTTTGATCCTCCTTTATGAATTGGGATCACATTTGCACATCTCAAGATTCTCTAGCTTACTGCCAGAGTTGAATACACCTCTGGCATTCCCCTCGCTGAATAACTCCTCATGTGTGAATGTCGATGCAAAATATTCATTTAGTTTGTGAGCTACCTGAGCAGGATCATCAACAGTTGACCCATCGATATCAAGTGGACCAATCTGATTCATCCCCTTCCTTCTAGAGTTTACATAAGTATAGAACTCTTTGCTGTTTTTCTTCGCATCCCTTGCCAAGGATCTCTCATAATCTGCCTTCGCCTGCCTAACCTCCTTTGTAACTTGGTTACAGATCAACCTGTATCTATCATAGGCTTCTGTGTCACGTGTTAATTTGTATGTATCCCATGCATTTTTCTTCTCTGCCATATGCCTCATTAGTTCATCTGACATCCATTTAGGCCTAAACCTTGAACAATATATCTTAGTTGGTGTGTAAAGCCTAGTAGCTTCCAAGATAAGTTCTTTGAATGCTTCTCATTTTGAATTTCCTGTTGGTAACATCATCAGTTGATCCCACTGTATAGAATTTAAATACTGTCTCAGTCCATCGTAGTCGCCTTTAAGAAAGCAATACCCCTTCCCTTTACCCCTAATGGTAGTTACCTCTTTGAGTAACTCCCACTTCAGAACACTGTGATCACAGCCACCTAGTGGTTCATTTATCTGCAGATTCTTAATGCATGAAGAATCACTACTGATAATCAAATCAAGAGTATTACTCCCTCTAGTTGCCTCACAAACATGCTGATGTAGAAAACAATTATCCAATAAATCCACAAAAGCCTTGCTAGTGTGTGATTGACCAGCCCCCAAATTCCAGTCAATATCTGGGAAATTATAATTCCCCATTATAAGACTCTCTGATTTACTGGCCCACTCTATTTCCCTGTACAGTTTCTTATTATACTCATCAGAGTCATTAGGCCTATAGCACACTCCTACTCTCAATTTTGATCTCCCAATGCTTATGTCACACCAAACTGACTCGACACTGCACTGTCCAGCGTTGTCGTCTGGCTTCACTTCCTTGGATTTTATGTGTTTCTTAACTAATAGCATAACCCCTCCTCCCTTCCTATCCTGTCTATCCTTTCTGTAGACATTGTACTCCCTAAATTCCAGTTCTGCATTCCTTATATCTGTGTGACGCCACATCTCTGAAATCCCAACAATATCTGCCTTTGATGTTTTGAGCAATACCTCAAATTCATCAAATTTATTTACTAAACTCCTAGCATTGGTGTACACGCAAGTATACATGCACCTGCTCTTCCTCTTAGCCACCCTAACACAACCCATGTGTTTGCTTGTACCCCCATGATTCCCAGCAGTCTCTGAAATATCCTGCATCTTATTTTCCAGGCTGCTGCTCATTCCAATAGAAGCAGTGCAAGAATCAGTTTCTCCTCTGCCAATGGCTACGGTTAATCTATTAGTCCTTGTATCCCCCCAATCTAGCAGTTTTCCGACACACCTAACACTGCCTCGATAGCATCAGCAAACATTCTTGCACCCTTTCTATTTAAGTGTATCCCATCCCTGTAGAAGCAGTCTCTCCTGTTAACAAGTACAGAACAGGCTGAGAAAAATTCTACCTCTTGAGCCCTGCACAATCTTTCCAGGGCCGAATTGATCGACAGGGCTCTCATCATATACTCCCTCCTATCGTGTCTGGGCAGAATTGCAGACACTTTCAAATTCAACCCTAATTCACGGCTTTTTCTCATCAGTGACCTGTACTTGTTAAGTAATTCCGCCGGTCTCCTACTCTTAATATCATTAGTGCCAACGTGTATAACTATATCACCTTTTGTGCCCTTAAAAGATGATATCAGCTCTACAACGTCATCAACCTTTACCCCTGGCAGACATACCCTGGTCCTGTTCCACCTATCCTTTTTACAAAGCATGTTTCCCTGACAATAGAGTCACCAACAACTACTAGTTCCTTTGGGACCAGCGCATTCTGCCTTGGGGGTTGCCGCTGTGTTGCGCGATGACCAAGTGCAAGCTCTTTCATTGGTGTGGGCAGCTGAGAGCTTGATGGGCCCCTCACTTGTAATCCTTCGAGGGCATCCACCCTGTCCTTCAAGCTCTCATATAGGCCCATAACAACGTTGAGTTGTCGCCTGATTTCCTTACACTCCTTGCATCGCGCACATACAAAGACATCCCCCATGGCAGTATCATATCCCATACCTGACTGCTCCGCAAACATCAAGCAAATAGTCCATCTTAAAAGGCTGTGATTCAGAGGACAACTGCCCCCCCCTCAGTTCTCCCCTGAGTCACAGCATTCCCATTAGCTTGAGCCTTTTGCTTTGCTGCTCTGGTTTGAGTCATGATTTCGATTTACTTTCAATAAAATTTCAATTTCAGTACAAAATTAAATCCTAAACTTGTATCCCAACACAGTTATAATGCTATATTTATGTTTCAGTAACGAGTGTTATCTACAAAATCTACGAGTGTTATCTACGAAATCCCTTTATATAACTTCCGTATCAAGTTATGTATTAATTATTTATTTTTACTAATTATTTATGTTACATAACCTAAGTGGTTATATGTATAGTTAAAAGTACAATTTAATTGCCAATGAAGTTCGACAAGATTAATAGATTTTACTGATTAATTTTCGCATAACAATGGCAGCTATTTACGAACGTAAACACGTGGATTTGATACCCTTTCCGATACTAAGTAATACCTACAAAATCTCTATCTAAGTTACTTTAAACTTAAGTACCGTAAATAGGAATATAAAGCTACTCTAGAAAATAAGTTAATATGTCAATTTAAACTAATAAAGCAGAAAATAAATCAGAAGCGGCAGAAAGGCACGTCGAGGTTGAGGTAATATTTGTTTTTATATTGTGGAATGCTTTGTGATAGTTTTTATGTTATTTGTGATATAGGAAATATTTATTTCGTGTTATTTTTTTATTCACAATATTAAAATTTTATCACGAAAAAAATATATCCATTATATTTCCCTAGTCGTAAAAAAAAAGTCGAATAAAAAAGTTGCACGTATGCTGAGTGCGCGCAGTAGATGGTTTATGTGAAATGTCCTTCGTGTTTCTTTTAGGCATTTTAATTTGCATATATCAATTACGAAATAAAAAAGCTTTTTTATTGTAAATATTTTATTGATCATTCGCACATTTCCATAATTTCTGGAAGACAAGATACAATGGATTTATGATAATTGAAGTAAGAGATGTATACTTGCTACTGCAACGTATCTAAATATCTCTGTAAAATAGCACCGATTGACATACCGATCTTTTAGTTGAAGCGACATACACAGCTGTTAGGGGCACCTAACAATGGAATGTAACGAAAAAAGAAATTGTTGACAAATATTTGTATTGTTGAAATCATACTTACTGCAGTAGTAACTTCAGGAAGCATGATTGTGACATCATACTATTCAAAAATTCTAAAAAGTTAGAACTCCAGACACAGTTATATCCAGTTATCATCGTAAGGGAGGCATGACGACCAGGTTTTTTTTTTTTTTTTTAGATTGACCTAGGAAAATTTTACACATTCACTTATATGCATAGTTAAGGGGGTAATAAGCCACATCTGTCCTTCCCCTAAATTCGCCCGACTCGAGATATCATACCGGTCACGAAAAATGCGTCATGCACTATAATCACAGTACTAGTAGTGCGAGCGTGGGAAGCGCCTCTAGTGGAAGCCGCGGATGACGTCACTTCCACTTCCATGACCGATCAAATTTACGCGGTAGAAAGTCGGGAAAAACTGCGAGCCCATTGTTAAAATATTCACAGCTCACCACTGGCTATAGTGGGCTCGCGAGAGCCCATTGTTATTTTTTTTTTGAAAATTTGCGAGCCCATTGTTGAAACAATTATTTATTTTACGAATGAAATCCTGAATTTAATTATTGAGTATCCAGAGCTGGAATTACGGTGGGGCAAGCAGGGTCCCATCCCCAGCATTTTAATGGCACAATTGACCAGTTATGTATTTTAAAATTGCTTCATTTTTGAGTTAATTACAGTCGGACTTCTGTTTAACGAACTTCTTCATAGCGAATTTTTTTGAATTCCCTTGGTTTCTAAAGAAACATTTCAAATAATTTCCGTAGAACGATGGAAATTAGAAATTTGGCCTTTAGGCAATTAGAAAGCGTGAATTAAGGGTGAAAGGGATTACCGTTCCACGTTACTGGTGTCTGTAAAACCTATGGAGCCACATTCTGAGAATGTCGCACTAGTTAATATGCTTTCCACATCTAGTCAGAGGATTAAGAATATTCCCGACATGGATAATAGCCTCTGGTCAACCTGTGTTATGGTTTCCCCTTTACTCGGACAAGAAGTCATATGTTTTTCTGAGAAGTGAGTGATCCATAAATTTCTCCTGTCTATGTTTACATGGTCACAGTAGCTGAATATCTGAGTGATTCTGATATTTTGCACATTTGGAAACTGCATCGAGGCTTTCATTTCTGTGAAGAAAATGTTCCAAAATATAATGGCATACAGGCAATAATTAAAATAAAACAAAACAAAACTGTATGCATTATATCACCAATCTCCAAAAAACCAGTGCGAATTAAGGATTATTGCTAAAGTACTTGATGTGGAAACTACAGTATAAAGATGGGTGGTGTGTTCAGGCCACGATGGGCAGTTTATAGCTTGTGGACAGATATTTGAAAAAACAAAAGGAAATATTTATTTTTTAATGCTAAAATAATGACAGATAAGTATACAATTATTTCACAAACACCACATACTGACAGTAATCACAGTTTAATTATATCAAAATCACAAATTAAAATTTGCAAAAAATCATACAAATTATAATCGAACGTTAAAGTATTATAATAATCTTAATATACTTAAATAATCTTAATAATAATACTTAAAGCAACTTAAAGTGGTTTTCAACCTTTTTTTAATAACGGCACCCTTAAGTAATTTATTTTATTTTGAGGCACCCCTACTCAATTTTTATGCCTGTTAGATCCGATTCTCTCTCTGTATATATATATAATATTAAAAAATATATATGTTATATGATATTTATTACAATAATATAATTATAAAAATTACATTTCATAATACAAATTATATATATACAGTTTATAATTTTATTCTTTATATAGAGGTACTAAGTAAACATCAATTATAGTTCACCACAAAATTAAAAAGATAGTGTCACCTTTTTATAATGAAATAAACATATAAATTAAAAAATAATAATAAGTTTAAGTAACTTAAACCCAAATTATGTGGCACCCCTGGAATGTTGTTGCGGGACCCTAAGGTGCCACAGCACCCCGGTTGAAAACCACTGACTTAAAGGCTAAACTCCATTATTTGGGTAACACTTATCTCCATGCAGTGTGCGTTGTCGTATAACGGATTGATTGTACGGTTAAATTTTGTGATTTGGTGAAGGCGTTTTCTTTCTGATTTATTTGTGTCGCCGAGGGGAGGGGGTTCTTGATTGAGGTAAGGTGTTTTCCCCCCATCCAGCTGTTTTAAAATCGGTAAACGAGTTCGTTTTTTTTTTTTTTTTTTTTTTGGTAGTTGTTGGCGCATCGGCTTCTGTGGCCATAATGCACCTCACAAGGTTTTTGCAGTACTTTGATCCAAGCCCGAGGCGGGAATCGAACCCGCGACCTTTGGGTTGCCAGGTAGGCACTTTACCCACCCGGCTAGCCCGGTCGGCTGAACTAGTTCGTGATTTAAAAACATCGTCAAGTGGGGGGGAAACACACTAGGCTTATCAACATAGGAGGACAGTCATGGGGGGAAAGCAGTGAGTGGCCCCTGTCAATCACTAATCTGGAGTTTTACCGACTTAAATAATCTTATTATGATAATAACAAGAAATGGAACATTTTTACCGGGATTCGTTCGGGCCATGATGGGCAGCCTGTAGCTTGCGGATGACAATTGAGGGTTGGCGGGATTATCTCGCTTTGTGCAAACATTTTGAATCAGAAAGTTAAATATTCTGGATTATTAAACCGACTTTGCAATCTGGAATTTCTTAACGATTTAGCACTAATGATCGACATCCTGCAGGAGCTCTCTTACCTTTCAGAAGATTTACAAAGTCGCAGCATCACTATAGTAAAAGCAGATAAATTAATTATTCTAACTATCAGTGCTATCACTAATTTGAAAAATTCTGAAGGAAATTATGAAGCTAAAATTGAGAACATGTTGAAGTTGAAAGAATTTGAAGGAATCAAAAGTAAGAACATCTTTAAAAAATTACCTCGTGACACGTTATTAAGGACCTTTGGGTTGCCTGCCTGGCAACCCAAAGGTCGTGGGTCCAAATCCTGCTTCAGGCTTGAATCAGAGTAGCGCAAAAACCTTGGGAGGTGCATTATGGCCACAGAAGCCGATGCGCCAACAACTAACAAAAAAAAAAAAAAAAAAAAAAAGAACTATTGACAATGAGGAATTGAAAGAAATTTTAAACATATGCTACCTGGAATCGTGGACTATGAAAGAACTTTCATCTCCATGGCAAGACGGTGAAAAACGAATAAGAAATTTAGTTTTCTGATAAAATATGAAATAAAAATTAATGATTTTAGAGATTTTGTCGAAGACAGTTTATCTTTAAAATCAAGTGAAATTCCCTCTTCAATTAAGAAAGCCAGAAATATCTTTTAAAACCATTGCAATTAGCAGTGCTGAAGCTGAGCGAGCTTTTAGCATAATGAATAATATTGTGACAATTGAACACATTGCAGATTATGAACACCATATATCTAAATGGAAAACCATTGCTTCAATTTAATCCCGATCATTACATCAAATCATCACTCAGCTATTGAGCAAAGCAGAAGGTCGACAACAAATATTAATAAAGAAATATATTTTATATGGCAATTTTTAGAATAAATTTTTCTTGAATATTTGTATAATAATTTTTTTTCATGTAATCTGTGACTTTTGTGTACCTTTACTAGAAGAGTTTGCTTTTTATATAATAGTTATTTTTATATTGTAATGTTTTGTGATATGGGAAAAATTTCGGGTTATTTTTTATTCGCAATATTAAAATTTTTAACATGAAAAAAATGTATCCATTATATTTCCTTAGTTGTTAAAAAGGAGAGACTAATAAAAAATTGGCACGTGTGCTGAACAAACGCGGTATATGGCTTTATGTGAATCCTTCACGTTTCTTTTAGGTATTTTGATTTGTATACGTGATTAAGAAATAAGAGCTTTTGTTCTGTAAATATTTTATTGAACATACCCAAATTTTCATAATTTCTGGAAGACAAGGTACAATGGATTTATGATAACTAAAGTAAGAGATGTATACTCGAGATTGCAACGTATCTAAATGTCTAGAAAACAGCTTCAATTGAAATACCGATCTTGTAGTTGAAATGACATACGCAGCTGTTCAGGGTACCTGACAATCGAATGTTATGAAAATGCGAGATGAAAAAATAAACTGTTGACAAATATTTGTATTGTTGCAATCATACTTGCTTCAGGAAGTATGATTGTGACGTCTCGCATTTTCGTAACGTTCGATTGTCTTAGATACTATCGTACCAGGTATTATCGTAAAGGGGGGCACGATGACCAGGCTGACTCGAGATATCATAGCGGTCACGAAAAATGCGTCACATGCTCTAATCACACTACTAGTGACTGCTCGGCGCAGACTAGTAGTGTGAATGTGGGAAGCGCCTCTGGCGGAAGGTTGCCATGGATGACATCACTTCCGTGACTGGTGCCTCCGTAGCCAGGTGGGAAGGAGCAGCAGTGTGTAGCACACGTTTCTTGATTAGACCGGGGTTCGAGCCGGTCACCACCAAATACGGAGGATGCGGAAAGGTCAAGGGAATGACCACCGCATATTCCTGGAGCAATATGGCCTTAGTTGCTAATGCTCCTAAAAACCAAATAACAAACTAACAAACTTCCATGATGTCATCCGCGGCAGGAATCCCCAAGAATGTTTCACATCAAAAAGTCGGCAAAACTGCAAGTCCACTGTAAAAATATTCACAGCTCACCACTGATGGGATCTATCCAATTATATTAAGAGAGGCAGCAAAGGGGCTAAGAGGCGCCTCCATAGCCAGATGGGAAGGAGCAGCAGTGCGTAGCACACGCTTCTTGATTAGACCGGGGTTCGAGCCCGTCACCACCAAATACGGAAGATGTGGAAAGGTCAGGGAATGATCACTGCATATCCCAGAGCAATATGGCCTTAGTTGCTAATGCTCCTAAAAAAAAACCAAAACAACAAAAAAAGGGGGGGAGGGGCTAAGCAAACCTTTAGCGATAATTATGAGAGCATCTCTAGATTCAGAGGAAGTCCCTGTGGACTGCAGATTTCAGAATGGATCCCCAATTCACAAAGGGGAATCAAAGAATAACATGAATAATTACAGACCTGTTAGCTTAACATTGCTCCAATGGAAATAATGGTTATTTGTTATTTGGTTTTTAGGAGCATTAGCAACTAAGGCCATATTGCTTCGGGATATGCGGTGGTCATTTCCTGACCTTTCCGCATCCTCCGTATTTGGTGGTGACGGGCTCGAACCCCGGTCTAATCAAGAAGCGTGTGCTACGCACTGCTGCTCCTTCCCACCTGGCTACGGAGGCGGCCTGGAAATAATGGAGTCACTGATTAAAGAGGTAATGCAGGCCCATCTGGACATGAATGTAATTATATTGCAGTCACAGCACGATTTTGTTAAGAATTTTGTTAAGAATTACGTTTGTTAATAGAACGGTCTTGTATAACCAATCTGATGGGTTATTATGATGCGGTGACCAAGGAACTAGATGCAAAAAATAATTCTGATATCATATAATTGTGTTTCGGGAAAGCTTCTGATACTGTTGCATATAATAGAGTGCTATACAAACTGGAGCAGCATGGCAATAAGAGCAACATCACCACAATGGATAAAGGAATGGTTGAGTGGGAGAAGACAGAGTTGTTATTAATGGACACTGCTCTTCATCGACTAATGTTATTGGTAGAGCTCCTTCACATTTGGTGCTGGGCTCAATGTTGTTTTCTGTAATTATTAATGATACTGATAAAGGTATATCAGGCTTAATGTCTAATGAAGATGATACAAAGTTTAGCAGGGTGGTTAATAACAGTCATAAGGGTGAGCTAGTACAAGATCTAGAAAAAGAAGGGCTGGTACCAAACTCAGGATAGTGGAAAATAAAAAAACCTGGGGGGGGGGAAACTGTTCAGTCAGATATGAAGTTCTCTGAGTGGTGCAGAAATAATGTCCTATAAATCCAGGACAGCACATGAGGCTTTGTCAATGACATGCATGAATTTTGCTAGCAGGAATAAGGTAATGGTCAGGCCCCATCTTGAGAACTGCATACAAGTCTGGAGGCCTCATATTAGAAAGGATGCAGAACTGCTGTAGTGGGTGTAGAAAAGGGCAACAAGATTGGTGAGAGTAACCAAAGGGTGCTCTTACCATGAAAGGTTTCAGTTCTGCAAATTGCAGCATCTGGAGACTAGGTGCCTTTGAGGCAATCCAATTGAAGTGTTTAAGGCTTTGAATGGATTGAGCAAACTCAATGCTGAGAGATATTCTTCCTCTTGTTCAGACTATTCATATGAGACGGCATAAATTCAAACTGAGGAAGGATGGTTGCAGAACAGATGTGCGGAAATTTACCTTTAGTCAGCTGGTGATTGATTGCTGGAACGAACTTCCATATGGATAGGTGAAAATGGAAGGTTTTTTTTTTTTTTTTTTTTGGTTGAAAGTGTATAAGCTTGCTTTCTTGCATCATTTGCCATTACTAATACTAATTATATTATTCTAGCTATATATCCAAAAGTTGATCTCCTTTTGAATTTTAAAATATGGCAACCCTAACCAGTAGAACACTGCTCCACTTGAATTAGAAATAATTTATTGAACAACAGTTGCCACTGCTTTACTTGCCAACTAATATTTTTTGATTAATATTTAAAACATTTTAAATGTTTAAAAAAGTACCTTTAAATAATTTAAAACTTAAAAATTTATACTTTTAAACAAGTGGAAAAAGTCCTTTACTAAATTATTTATAATTCATGCAGAGCAGTATTCCACCTTTCATTCTTAGTTTATCATGGTACCTAAGAGTGGATGACTGCCCTTCAACTCCTATATTCGTAATTGTAGTAGTGGCAAATTATGCAAGAAAACAAGCTTATATAGCAACAGCAAAAAAAAAAAAAACCCAGCATGTGTACTCTGTATGCATGAAAGATTTTTTTTTTTTTTTTTTATATGTGAAAACATCCTTGACTTGGACGAGATTAAAGGGTTGGGGGTATTAGGGATAAATTTCTGGACTGCATAATTTCACATCATTTTCATATCATAATCAATCACAAACAGCTCCAAATGTATTTTTTTAGAAATTGTGGTTCAAATTCTTTATAGAAGTTACAGTGATGTTCGATGTTCTTGTAAATGATTTCATGCTCGACTACTGTTGAAACTTTTGGAGAGTGTACAACAAGCAATTGAGCTGAAATATGATTTTGTTTCTTTTTGGATAATGCAATCGAAGACAGTTGTTGCAGTATACTCTGTCTAGCTGGTTCAAAAATCAATTGAAAATCTTTAGATAATTCATTTGAACCCAAATTTTCTGGATTGAATTCTTCAGTAAGTTCTTGAATGTAATTTCGTGATGTTGACGGTCCATTTTTTTGATGAGAAGTTGATGTAGGTTAATGATGATCAAAATATTGAGAAGCAGATTTTATTAAGCATTGCATTTTTTTTTCGTCTTCTTATGTTTTTGAACTCATTCATTTGTCGACATGGGAGGCCTCTTCAGTGGCTTTGAAGCTTTTATTCTTGCATAATATTACTACCCGCTTTAGTTAGTGTCTGAATTAGCATTATTTAGGAAGTTGGGTTGGGTTGGGTTGGGTTGGGGTCGGATTTTTATTGGCACATTATATTTAGGAAGTGATGCCATTTACATCTCTTAGTAATGTTTTATTCTCACACCCACTACTTATCTCTACTGAATAAACGTTAGTGACTGAGTTAGCATTGTTAGCACCATTTAGGAATTGACGTCATTTGTGTCATTTCTATAAGAAAACTTCGTTACCAATTGGTTTTGCTCGGTCCGAAAATGTAGTAGGTGCCACCAAAGATGTTTTCACATAAAAACACACACACACACCGCCCATCCTCACCCTCCAAGAACTCATCTAGTTCATTCTTGAATTTATTGAAACCATCCACTTCTGCAACAACAGATGGAAGCCTATTTCTACAATCAACCACTTGCTGGCTGAAGGCAAACTTCCACACATCTATCCTGCAACCATTCTTCCTCAACTTAAATTTATGACCCTCATGTGTGTAGTCTCAGCAAGAGGAAGGATGCCATTCACATTCGGCTTACTCAATCCATTCAAGGCCTTAAGACACCTCTATCGCAGGTATTTTAAGGCCTTGAATGGATTGAGTGCACCCATTCCAGCAGATCTACATCTTTCCTAAAGTAAGGCTTCCAGACTTGTATATAATACTTCAGATGCAGCCTACTTCTAGCCTTGTACAAAGGGATAATCACCTTCTTATCCCTACTAGCAAAGTGTCAGTATATCATTGGCAAACCTCTATAGGTTGAAACCGTAACCAGCTCCCTTAATATCCATCAGTAACAACTGTCACTTGACTAAAGGGCTACAGCATTTATACAGTAATCATTAGAAAATTTTTCCTGAAACATGTAACGGAACCCAGTAACATGTAATGGAACTTCAGAATTAACAGGGTTGATCAGTGCAGAATAACTGCAACGGTCTTGCAATTAGTATTCAAATCCATTTAAAAAAATAAATAATAATAAATAAAACTATCTAAAGTATTTAAGATCATTACAGGAACAACAACAATATAAAATAACTATAAACTTAAAATAAAACTTTTCAAAACATTAAAAACAATTCTTTCAATATACGGTATAGAAGAATGTGTGTTAATCTAGTGACAATCCGATCTCAAATGCCATCATAAGTAAAGAGAAGATGCTTCTTGAACAAAGCCGTACATTTTTTCTTCAAGCCTAAAACTTAATTAAAGAGACTAGGCACCTGCGAGTTGATTTGATTGAAATGTATAAGTTCTTGAATGGATTGAGCAGGCTCAATGCTGATGGGATTCTTCCTCTTGCTCAGATTACAAACCTGAGAGGATATCGATTCAAACTTCATCCCCAGAGGCTCATATCTGGTGAGTGTGGGTTTGGCACACGCAGGGTCCTGAGCTGGATATCATCATTCTTCTCTTTCTTGGTGATTCCCTTCTTTTTCTGACTTGTTCTCTCTCTCTCTCAGGGGTAACTCAAATTTTTTTTTTTGGCTGGTGCAGCAAAAGCCTCAGGCTTCCTTCCACCATATGGCTAATAATAATAATAATAATAATAAGACAGTTGTAGAATAGATATGAAGAAGTTTGCCATTAGCCAGTGGGTAGCTGATTGCTGGAACAAACTTCTACCTGTTGTTGTTGTGGAAGTTGATAGCTTATATAAATTCAAGGCAGAACTACACAAACATCTGAAATGAATGGATCAGTGAAATGGGAAGGGTTTTTTTTTTTTTTTTTTGGCTGATGCTGTATAAGCTTACTTTCTTGCGTTTATGTGCCTCTACTAATGCTAATGATAAAAAAGGCTGTTTGCATTAGGGCTGTGTCATATGGTCGGCTGCTTGTCACGCAGTACTTGGATGGAAATCCTCCCCACAGAAAAGCAAATTAAAGTAATTACATATTGCACTAGTTTCAAGAAACATTCTGTCATTTCATATTAATCAACTGTAAGACACCTATTAAAACACTTTCAAACAATCCAAAAACAACAAAAAGGACAATAATCCGACATACCGAAGTAGAGGTATTACTGGCAAAATAAAACATTAACAACGCACTACAGCTGATAAGCAATATTCGTATACGAAAGCCTCTTAAAAAGTATATAGCTACCGCCATACTACATGCCTTTCTGAAGCAGTAACTTCAAGAATTACATGAGAAACATATACAGTACAACGAATACAGAAAACCACAGAGTAGTAACATCAATCACTCTGTGCAGTAAACTTTTCAGTTTCACTTTCCCTCCGACAGGGGAAATTCATAAACTGATAATTAACAAGAACTTCACAAATGCAAATCCGAAAATGAGGCAAAAATGAAAAGCAGACGAAATCGTATATCGGGTGCGAGATAATTGTGATATTTTGTTCAAGAGCGCCACGCCTGTTATAAATTTAATTTACACTATACCCACACAAGTATGTCTTCCGAACAATTGGATATTTCTTCTTGGTCAACAATTTCCATATTATAGTTCAGTAATTCCAATAATTTCAGTAATACTCATCTCCCATCAGGGGCGTTTCTAGGTTAAGTGCCGTTCCCGGGTGTCAATCGCAATTTGGAGCCACCCTTTTTAAATTTTTCTTCATATGTGTATGCAAGTTTGAGGTTTTCAGGCGCCCCTTGAACGTTGACGCCCTGGTTAGACACTGAAGAAGAACGGGGTAGAGGTTGACGCTTCCCCATCCGCAGATTTGAGTTTTTCGTCCAGCAAAAATGGAAAATCGATCATAGAACACAAGGAAGTCATGAACATAATACACATGGGCATACAAGGTCGGACTTTATTATTATTATTATTATTATTATTATTATTATTATTATTATTATTATTATTATTAACACTATTTTTGAAGAGTCGAATCTGCAAAGAAATGTCTCACATAATTTAAGGAACCCAAAAGCAATTACTTTACCTCACGCTAGGATACTAAATAGATTTGGAGATAGGCACACAATGAATATAATAAACAACTTGTTGGCTAGAATTGATTTCAGGCTAAGGAGAAGTTATCCCATCTCCAAATTAAAATGCTTAATAAGAAAATTCTTGATACTCAATGACACAGTAGATTAGAATTGATATGCAGATAAACTACCTCTGTTTACAGTGTGGAATATACTATGTGTAGTGACTCCATAGTCTTTTCTGTAAGATAACAAATTTGTACAAAACCTGTAAAGGAAGAATTACAACTTGTTGTCAAGAAATTTACTTTTCTTAACAAGTTCATTTATTGTAAACGAATTCTCTTGATAAATAAAATTGTATTGTATTGATAAATTGTATTATTATTATTATTATTATTATTATTATTATTATTATTATTAGCCATAGGTTGCAAGGAAGCCTGAAGCTTATGCTGCACCAGGCAAAAAAAATTTCTCTATTACCCTGAGAGAGAGAGAGAGAGAGAGAGAGAGAGAGAGAGAGAGAGAGAGAGAGAGTAATCACCAAGAAAGAGAAGAATGATATTATCGAGCTCAGGACCCGGGTGTGCCAAGCCCATACTCACCAGATGTGAGTCCCTGAGGGTACACTGAGTGATCCTCCTTTTGCCCTCAGTACAGCAGCAGCTATCCGACATGGCTTTGAATCAACAATATGTCGGAAACGTTCGGGAGCTATTGCCAACCAAGCTGTGTGTAATGCGGTCAGCAATGCAGGTATGGAGGTGATTGGTGTATCCAGGTGCTTGATAAGCATTTCCATATTGTCTCACAAGTGCTCTTTGGGATTGATATCGGCGGAGTTCGGAAGCCAATTGATATGCTGGAAGTCAGAACTGTGTTCCTCAAACCATTCCTGCACAACAAGTGCCCGATGGCTCGGTGCATAGTCATCTTGAAAGATACCGTCGCCATTCAGGAAAAAGTGTAACATAGCAGGGTGTACAGTCAGCAAGCAGTTGACAATAGCAGAGACCAGTGATACGTTGTTCCACATGCACCAGGAGTCCAAGTTCCTGCCAGTAAAACATGCCCAATGCCATACAACCGCCTCCACTGGCCTGCACTTTTGATACCATGCATGATGGATCAAGAGCCTCATGTTGTTGACGCCAAATCCGCACACGACCATCCACGGTGTAGAGTAAATAACGTGACTCGACCAGCACACCTTCTTCCGTCTTCTAACGTCCAACTTGCTATCTCTTTGCACCAGCCCAGTCTTTTACGCCGGTGAACCTTAGTTTGCAGAGAGAGGATGAAGTAGGAGTTGTCTGCTAGTATAGCCCATACGTCAACTCGGAACAATATCTGGTCATGCCAGATATTGTTCCGAGTTGGCCCATGTTGTATTGGGTAGTCAACTCTTCAACAGTGCTGTGCCTGTTCACCTGTACGAGTCGACGGGGCGGGGCGAGAGGGCCCAGCGATTTTTTTAATTTATTTTATTATTATTTTTTTATATATTATTTATTTATTTATTTTTATTTTTTTTATTCATTTATTTATTTTTATTTTTTTATTTTTTATTTTTTTGGCCCTCCCTGGGAAGGGTCGGCCAGCCAGAGTTCTCTTCCCACTTACCTGGTCCGGCTCCCAGTGCCAGTGATGGTAACTAGCGGTTAGCCACAGACCCTAGGCTAAGCGACCAGATGAACAACATAACCGGCACTAAGCAAACATGAACATACAATAACATATGCTATCTGGCCTTGACAGTACTGTCTTTTAATCAACAAGAGATTCAAATGCGGAGTTGTGCGAAAGCACCGGTGCCGCCTGTCAAAAAACACTATGTCACTAGTCCTGATACACTTTAACTACAGCGGCTCTCGAACACCCCACCAGTTCAGCCGTTTAGAAAATAGAAGCACCAGCTTGTCGAGCACCCACAATCTTTCCTTTATCAAAGTCCGATAAATCCTTCCTTTTACCCATCACGCTCGGAATTTTACTAACTACTGAACCACTGGCACTTTATCTATGCTACGTAGGTCGACTAAATGCGCACTCTCGTACCTCACGTGATCGCCAGTTTTCACAGGGGTTGTCATAATTCAGTGATCACTCAGTGTATATTTTGGCTGTTTTGCTGGACAAGAAATCTGAATTTCTGGGAGCAAAAACTTTATGTCCTCTCCTGTGATCCATTTAAGCCTCTGGTGTACATACAATGGGGGACAAAAAAAAACTGCATCACCTTAAAAAAAAGTAACATTTGTAGTGAAACGTATAAGATATTGTTTTCTTACAGTCATTTTGTTTGTCGCAAAGCAAAGATTTGTCATAGAGTGAAAGCACTCAGATAACTTCTGTTAGATTAATCTCATAATAATATTGAGATTGCAGTGTTTGCAGTTTTGTACTTTTTCGGAGGTAATGGGGGGGAATTCCACCGTTACCTCGAAAAATTACGATCGTACATTGCCATTGTACAATTGGTGATTGCAGCTGAATAAGTTTGCTGTTTTTCTTGTTTGATTGTTTTACAAATCTATATACCAATTCTAGTGTTCCTTTGGATCGATTAAGCAAGATAAATTCAAGGCTTAACAGTAAAATAGTAAGGGTTTTTTTTTTTTTTTTTTGAGCTAAAAGGAACAGTTCAAGAAGACAGGATTTAGAAGTTGGTATTACTGAAATACTGTAGTTGTTTTTACTAATACATTTGGAAGTTGCTTATTTAATACTACTAATATTAATCTATTTGTGAATTTCTGATATCAAAGAATTAAGGAAGATAGAAATCCTAACGGCAAACGATCTTTACACAGATCCCGCGGGGAGGGAGAGGATACTTCACCCCTTATTCTACCTAAAATTCCTCAATCTCATGGCGATATACGCAGGTTAGGTGAGTTTATTTATTCTAAAAGTATTGGTCAGGAGCAGTTAAGACCTGCGGCTCAGTTAGTATGAGAGCAGAGCACAGGGGGTGAGTTAATTGAAGTAGTAGTAGTAGTGGTATGTGATGCAAGAAAGCAAATGTATGAGCTTATGCAGCATCAGCCAAAAAAAATCGCACCATTCCCTCCAAATGCCTGTCCAGTTCCTCCTTAAATTTATTTAACCTATCAACTTCCACAACGACAGATGGAAGTTTGTTCCAGCAATTAATCGCCCGCTGGCTAAAGGCAAATTTCTGCACATCTATTCTACATCTGTCTTTTCTTAATTTGATTTTATGCGCCCCCTTATCGTTTTCGTAATCTGAAAAAGTGGAAGGATCCCATAAGAATTTAGCGTGCTAAACCCGTTAAAGGCCTTATACACCTCAATCAGATAAACGCGCAGGTGCCTATTCACCAGCCACTGCAATTTGCAGAACTTTAGCCTCTCTTGGTAAGAGCACCGCTGTGTTCCATTCACTAATCTTGTTGCTCTTCTCTGTACTCGTTCCAGCATCTCTACATCCTTCTTGAAATGAGGCCTCCAGACCTGTATACAGTACTCTAGGTGTGGTCTGACCATTGCCTTATACAAGGGAATAATCACCTCCTTATCCCTGCTATAAAAATTCCTATATATCATCAACAATACCCCATGAGCTACTCTTGCAGCCCATCTGCACTGCTCAGAAAACTTCACATCTGCCTGCACAACCACCCCCAGGTCCCTTTTCATTCTCTACCACTGTCAGTGTAGTACCACAGAGTTGATACGTTGCTCTGGGTTGCTGTTTCCCATATGTAGTACTTTATATTTGTCAATGTTAAACTTCATTTGCCACCTCTCAGCCCATCTGCTCAACCTATCCAGATCTTGTTCCAGTAACATAGTGTCAGTAGTGTCCTTGACAACCCTGCCAACCTTCGCATCGTCTGCAAACTTGGACATTAAGCTTGATATACCATCATCAATATCATTTATAAATACAAAAAACAATAATGGACTCAAAACTGAACCCTGAGAGACTCCACTAATAACATTAGTCCACGATGAGCAGTGTCCATTGATTACCACCCTATGTTTTCTCCTCCTCAACCACCCCTTTATCCATAGCAACGATTTGCCTCCAATGCCACACTGATCCAATTTGTGCAGCAGCCTTCCATGTGCAACAGTATCAAAAGCCTTTCTAAGATCCAAGTATATAATATCAAAGTTATTCCCTGCATCCAGTTCTTTTGTAACTACATCATAGTATCCAATCAAATTGGTCAGGCAAGACCTCCCCTTAACAAAACCATGCTGTGTCTGAGCTATGACTGAAGTATTGTCTAGATGATCCTGCAGTGCTTCTTTAACCAGTGCCTCCATTAATTTTCCACGAACAGAAGTTAAACTAACAGATCTATAATTACTTGTGTTGGTCTTTGATCCTCCTTTGTGAATTGGGGTCACATTTGCACAACTCCAGTCCATGGGTACTTCCCCTGAGTCCAAGGAAGCTCTCATAATTATGGCTAATGGTTTGCTTAATTCATTTGCCGCTTTCTTTAATATAATGGATAGATTCAATCCAACCCGGGTGCCTTTCTTGTGTTTATCTTCAACAATTTCTATTCCACTTTACTCTCAGTTATTACAAGGTTAACTAGCTTACTGCCAGAGTTGAATACACCTTTGGCATTCCCCTCCCTGAATAACTCCTCATGCGTTAATGTCGATGCAAAATATTCGTTTAGTTTGTTAACTACCTGAGTAGGATCATCAACAGTTGAGCCATCGATATCAAGTGGACCAATCTGATTCATCCCCTTCCTTCTAGAGTTTACATACGTAAAGAACACTTCGCTGTTTTTCTCTGCATCTTTGCCAAAAATTTCACGTAATCTGCCTTCGCCTGCCTAACCTCGCACCCAGGAGTCTGGGTTAGCCTGTTAGCCTGTGCAGACATTGCTCCTTAAAGCTCTTCAAACAGAGAAGTTTTTCCTGATTTATTTTCTGCTTTATTAGTTTAAATTGTCATATTAACTTATTTTCTAGAGTAGCTTTATATTCCTAGTTACGATACTTAGTTTAAAGTTTAAATTAGACAGAGATTTCGTAGATATTACTTAGTATCGGTAACGGTATCAAATCCACGTGTCACAAATTGAACGAGAGGTCTTTTAACCAAATTTAGTCGATTTATTAACCAATTGTTATATCAAATTATCTTCTATAAGTAGATTATAGATCTAGTCAGGATCCTTAGTTTATTCTAAATTGAGATAGCGAGATTTCGAAGCTAATCAATACTTACAAGTCCGTAGAAATACCTTCGTGAATTCCCGCCATTTTTACACGATAGCATAAGCTTAGTGTAGTATACTGCATAATATAATATTGTCAATTAATCAGTAAATCTATTAATCTTGATAAACTTTATTGTCAGTTAAATTGTATTTTTAACTCTATATATATATAACGACTTAATCGTAACAAATAAGTAATACATAACTATAGTGGTACAGGTGATACGGAAGTTGTATAAAGGGAACACTAGATACCGAAAAAAAAAAAAAAAAAAAATATATATATATATATATATATATATATATATAACATAACTGTTTTGGGATATAACTTAAGGATTTAATTTTTGTTTTAAATTTTATTGAATTAAATTGGAATCATGACTCTGACCAGAGCAGCAAAGCAAAAGGCTCAAGCGAATGGGAGTGCTGTGGTTCAGGGGAGAACTGAGGGGGGCAGTTGCCCTCTGAATCACAGTCTATTAAAATGCACTGTTTGCTTGATGTTTGCGGAGCAGTCGGGTACGGGACATGATACTGCCAAGGGGGATGTCTTTGTGTGTGCACGATGTAAGGAGTGCAAGGAAATCAGGCGACAACTCAGCGTTGTTATGGGCCTTTATGAGACCTTGAAGGACAGGGTGGATGCCCTCGAAGGAAATAAATTGAGGGGCCCATCAAGCTCTCAGCTGCCCACATCAACGCACTTGGTCATCAGGCAACACAGGGGCAGCCCCCTAGGCAGAATGCGCTGGTCCCACAGGAACTAGTAGTTGTTGGTGACTCTATTGTCAGGGAAACGGGGAACATGCTTTGTAAAAAGGATAGGTGGAATAGGACCAGGGTATGTCTGCCAGGGGCAAAGGTTGATGACGTTGTAGAGCGGATATCATCTTTTAAGGGCACAAAAGGTGATATAGTTGTACACGTTGGCACTAATGATATTAAGAGTAGGAGACCGGCGGAATTACTTAGCAAGTACAGGTCACTGTTGAAAAAAAGCCGTGAATTAGGGTTGAACTTGAAAGTGTCTGCAATTCTGCCCAGACACGATAGGAGGGAGTATATGATGAGAGCCTTGTCGATCAATTCGGCCCTGGAGGGATTGTGCAAGGCTCAAGGGGTAGAATTTTTTTCAGCCTGGACTGTACTTGTTAACAGGAGAGATTGCTTCTACAGGGATGGGATACACTTAAATAGAAAGGGTGCAAGAATTTTTGCTGATGCTGTCGAGGCAGTGTTAGGTGGGTCGGAAAACTGCTAGTTGGGGGGGGATACAAGGACTAATAGATTAACAGTAGCCACTGGCAGAGGTGGAAGTGATTCTTGCACTGCTTCTATTCAAATGAGCAGAAGTCTGAAAGACAAGATGCAGGATATTTCAGAGACTGCTGGTAGTCATTGCGTTACAAGTAAACACATGGGTTGTGTTAGGGTAGCTAAGAATAGAAACAGGTGCATGTATACCTGCGTGTACACCAATGCTAGGAGTTTGGTAAATAAATTTGATGAATTTGAGGTATTGCTCAAAATATCAAAGGCAGATATTGTTGAGATATCAGAGACGTGGTGTCACACAGATATAAGTAATGCGGAACTGGAATTTGGGGAATACAATGTATATAGAAAGGATTGACAGGACAGGAGGGGAGGAGGGGTTATGCTATTAATTAAGAAACACATAAAGTCAAAGGAAGTGAAGCCAGTTGACATCGCTGGACAGGGCAGTGTCGAGTCAGTTTGGTGTGACATAAGCATAGGGAAATCAAAATTGAGAGTAGGAGTGTGCTATAGGCCTAATGACTCTGATGAGTATAATAAGGAACTGTACAGGGAAATAGAGTGGGCCAGTAAATCAGAGAGTCTTATAATGGGGGATTTTAATTTCCCAGATATTGACTGGAATTTGTGGGTTGGTCACTCGCACACTAGCAAGGCTTTTGTGGTTTTATTGGATGATTGTTTTCTACATCAGCATGTTCGTGAGGCAACAAGAGGGAGCAATACTCTTGATCTGATTATCAGTAGTGATTCTTCATGCATTAAGAACCTGCAGATAAATGAACCACTAGGTGGCAGTGATCACAGTGTGTTGAAGTGGGATTTACTCAAGGAGGTAACTACCATCAGAGGTAAAGGGAAGGGTTTTTGTTTTCGTAAAGGCGACTATGATGGTCTGAGACAGTATTTAAATTCTATACAGTGGGACTAACTGATAATGTTACCAACAGCAAACTCAAAGTGGGAAGCATTCAAGGAACTAATCTTGGTGGCTACCAGGCTTTACATACCAACTAAGAAATATTGTTCAAGGTTTAGGCCTAAATGGTTGTCAGATAGACTAATGAGACATGTGGCAGAGAAGAAAAATGCATGGGATACATACAAATTAATGGGTGACATGGAAGCCTATGATAGATATAAGTTGGTCTGTAACCAAGTCACAAAGGAGATTAGGCAGGCAAAGGCAGACTACGAAAAATCCTTGGCAAAGGATGCAAAGAAAAACAGAAAGGAGTTCTTTACATACTTGAACTCGAGAAGGAAAGGGATGAATCAGATTGGTCCACTGGATATTGATGGTTCAACAGTTGAGGATCCTGCTCAGGTGGCTAACAATCTAAACGAGTATTTTGCATCTACATTCACGCATGAGGAGTTATTCAGGAAGGAGAATGATGTAGGTAAAGTAAACATTGGCAGTGAGCTGGATGATTTTGTAATAACTGAGAGGAAAGTGGAGGAGAGATTGTTGAGGATAAACATAAAAAAGGCACCTGGGGTGGATGGGATCTATCCAGTTATATTAAAGGAGGCAGCAAAGGAAGTATGCAAACCCCTAGCCATAATTATGAGAGCTTCTTTGGACTCAGGGGAGGTACCCATAGACTGGAGATGTGCAAATGTAACCCCAATTCACAAAGGAGGATCAAAGGCTGACACAAGTAATTATAGACCTGTTAGTTTAACTTCTGTTCCAGGTAAATTAATGGAGGCACTGGTTAAAGAAGCACTGCAGGATCATCTAGACAAGAATTCCGTTATAGCTCAGACGCAGCATGGTTTTGTTAAGGGCAGGTCTTGCCTGACCAATTTGATTGGATACTATGATGTAGTCACAAAAGAACTGGATGCAGGGAATAACTTTGATATTATATATTTGGATCTTAGAAAGGCTTTTGATACTGTTGCACATGGAAGACTGCTGCACAAATTGGAGCAGTGTGGCATTGGAGGCAAATTGCTGCTATGGATAAGGGGATGGTTGAGTGGCAGAAGACAGAGAGTGGTAATCAATGGACACTGCTCAACGTGGACTAATGTTATTAGTGGAGTTCCTCAAGGTTCAGTGTTGGGTCCATTGTTGTTTTCGGTGTTTATGAATGATATTGATGATGGGATATCAAGTTTAATGTCTAAGTTTGCAGATGATACAAAGGTTGGCAGGGTCGTTAAGGACACTACTGACGCTATGCTGCTGCAACAGGATCTGGAAAGGTTGAACAGATGGGCTGAGAGGTGGCAAATGAAGTTTAACATTGACAAATGTAAAGTACTACATATGGGTAACAGTAACCCCAGAGCAATGTATCAACTCTGCGGTAATACACTGACAGTAGTGGAGAATGAAAAGGACCTGGGGGTAATTGTGCAGGCAGATATGAAGTTCTCTGAGCAGTGCAGACGAGCTGCAAGAGTAGCTCATGGTGTCTTGTCAATGATATACAGGAATTTTTCTAGCAGGGATAAGGAGGTGATTATTCCCTTGTATAAGGCAATGGTTAGGCCACATCTTGAGTACTGTATACAGGTCTGGAGGCCTCATTTCAAGAAGGATGTAGAGCTGCTGGAACGGGTACAGAGAAGGGCAACAAGATTAGTAAATGGAACAAAGGGTTGCTCTTACGAAGAAAGGCTTAAGTTTTGCAAATTACATAGTCTGGAGACTAGGCACCGGCGAGGTGATCTGATAGAGGTGTATAAGGCTTTGAATGGTTTGAGCATGCTCAATGCCAATGGGATTCTTCATCTTTCTCAGAATAATCACCTCAGAGGGCATAAATTCAAATTGAGGAAGGACGGATGTCGGATAGATGTGCGGAAATTTGCCTTTGGCCAGCGGGTGGTTGGTTGGTGGAACCGACTTCCATCACTTGTTGTTGAAGTTGATAGCCTAAACAAATTTAAAGCTGAACTGGACAGGTATTTCGAACGAACGGAGGGGTAGAAATGGGAGAGGGTTTTTTTTTTTTTTTTTTTGGCTGATGCTGAATAAGCTTGCTTTCTTGCATCATATGCCTCTACTAATGCTAATGCTAATGCTAACCTCCTCTCTAACTTGGTTACAGACTAGCTTATATCTTTCATAGGCTTCTGTGTCACATGTTACTTTATTTGTATCCCATCCATTTTTCTTCTCTGTCACATGTCTAATTGGTTCATTTGACATCTATTTAGGCCTAAATCTTGAACAATATTTCTTTGTTGGCATGAAAAGCCTAATAGCTTCCAAGATTAATTCTTTGAATGCTTCCCGTTTTGAATCTGCTGTTGGTAACATCATCAGTTGGTTCCACCGTACAGAATTTAAATACTGCCTCAGACCACCTTATTCACCTTGACGAAAGCAAAAACCCTTCCCTTTACCCTTGATGGTAGTTACCTCTTTGAGTAAATTTCACTTAAGCACACTGTGATCACTGCGACCTTGTGGTTCCTCTATCTGCAGATTCTTGATGCATGAAGAATTACTACTGATAATCAGATCAAGAGTATTACTCTCTCTAGTTGCCTCCCGAACATGCTGCTGTAGAAAACAATCATCCAAGAAATCCACAAAATCCTTGCTAATATGTGAGTGACCAAGCCACAATATCTTCTTTTGATGTCTTGACTAGCACTTCAAGCTCATCGAATTTATTAACTATGCTCCTAGCATTCGTATACATGCAAGTATACATGCCCCTGTTTCTACTCTTAGTTACCCTAACGCAGCCCGTGTATTTACTTGTTCCACTATGACTCCCGGCAGTCCTAGAAATCTCCTTTGCCTCGCTTTCCAGACTGCTGCTCAATTGCATTTCAATAGAAGCAACGCAAGAATCACTTTCACCTCTGTCAGCGGCTATTTTTAATCTATTAGTACATGTATCCCCCAAGCTAGTAGTTTTCCGACCCACCTAATTCTGCCTCGATAGCATCAGCAAAGTAATATTACAAGTAGAAAACAGTGTACAAAGAGAAGGGTCATTTTATTTCTGTCCAAGGCAAATTATTAATCAGGTAACTGTAGGAATACAAAAATCTTAATCCATGTACTTAATCTTAATCATGTGTTGTTTAAGAGTAAGAACAAAAAAAATAAAATATGGTTTACATCAAAAGAAAAACATCAGTAATCTTATTGATAAAGAGTTTTATGTATGTAAATCAACATCATTCTACTCCCGTTTAGCACTGGTTGAGTTCCTATTTGGATATCGACCTCCATTGTTGTCGGGCTTTTGAATCTCTCATCATTTGTCGATAACTCTGAAAACCTGTGTTCTCCTTTAGACATTGAAGACATTCTCTTTTGGGACTTCCTGGTGGGCTCTTGGTTCCAATTCTTCCTGTCAATACTAAATTTGTCAGCCTTTGTTGTTTCATCCGATTCATATATCCAAACCACTGAAGTTGTTTTTTGTAAATTAGTTCTATTATGCTGAGTTCAAAGTTTAGATCTCTTCTTACCTGTTCAATTAGTTTTGTGTTTACTCCAATTTGTTTTATTAATTTTCCTTAGGCATTTCACTTCAAATGCCGTTATCTTTTGCCTTTCTTTCTCATTTATTTACCACGATCCGTAAGGTACTGTGGGTATGATGACCGTTACTTATAATTTAATTTTTAGACTGTTTGAGATTTTGTTGCTCTTCCATATGTTTTTGAGTCTGTTCATATTTGTCCATCATAGATTCAGTCTGTAACCAAATAAATCGCAAACGGAACAATATTACTTAGGTTTCGAGTTATTAGAGTCCAAGTATACGCATTTTTGTACTTGTTCTCCCTACTGATTTTGGATCTTTATGTTTATGACTTCTGTGGTTCTTCCGATTTGCATTACTTTGGTTTTATTTATATTGATATTTATTCCAAAATTGTTGCTTATTTTATCCGTGTTTGTTAAAAATTTCTTGGATTGTTCTTTGGTTTCTGTTAATATCACAACATCATCTGAATATGTTATGGGTTTTATATTTTTACCATTTATTATTGTGCCTCTTTGTTTTCGATTGATTTCATTAGTTCCTCTAGGTATTAAATAGATATGGGGATAAATGGCATCCCTGCATAACTCCGTTCTCTATTTCAAATTTCTCTGTTCTCAGGTTGTTGAATAATGTTTGGCGTGAATATTTGGTCTATTGTTGATCTGTCTTTTGTCTAGGCTAAACCTGTTTGTTCTTACCCTATTCTTTCTTCATATATTTCAAGTATCCTATTTTTTAAGATTCTTATGAATATTTTACATACACGGTTTAAAATGGTAATTAGCATTAGCATTAGTAGAGGCATTTGATGCAAGAAAGCAAGCTTATGCAGCATCAGCCAGAAAAAAAAAAAAAAAACCCACTTCCACTTCACCCCTCTGTTCGTTCAAAATACCTGTCCAGCTGAGCCTTAAACTTATTTAGGCTATCAACCTCCACCACAAGGGATGGAAGTCTGTTCCACCAACCAACCACCCGCTGGCTAAAGGCAAATTTCCGCACGTCTATCCTACATCTGTCTTTCCTCAATTTGAATTTATGCCCTCTCAGGTGATTTTTCTGAGCTAGAGGAAGAATCCCATCAGCATTGAGCATGCTTAAACCATTCAATGTTTTATACACCTCTATCAGATCACCTCGCTGGTGCCTAGTCTCCAGACACTGTAATTTGCAAAACTTAAGCCTTTCTTCGTAAGAGCACCCGTTTGTTCCATTCACTAATCTTGTTGCCCTTCTTTGTACTCGTTCCAGCAGCTCTACATCCTTCTTGAAATGAGGCCTCCAGACTTGTATACAGTACTCTAGGTGTGGCCTGACCATCGCCTTATACAATGGAATAATCACCTCCTTATCCCTGCTGGAAAAACTCCTGTATATCATTGACAATACTCCATGAGCTACTCTTGCAGCCCGTCTGCACTGCTCAGAGAACTTCATATCTGCCTGCACAACCACCCCAAGTCCCTTTCATTCTCTACCACTGTCAGTGTAGTACCACAGAGTTGATACGTTGCTCTGGGGTTGCTATTTCCCATGTGTAGTGCTTTATATTTGTCAATGTTAAACTTCATTTGCCACCTCTCAGCCCATCTGCTCAACCTTTCCAGATCCTGTTGCAGCAGCATAGTGTCAGTAGTGTCCTTGACAACCCTGCCAACCTTTGTATCGTCTGCAAACTTGGACATTAAGCCCGATATACCATCATCAATATCATTTATAAATACAGAAAACAATAATGGACCCAACACTGAGACCTGAGGGACTCCACTAATAATATCAGTCCACGATGAGCAGTGTCCATTGATTAATGAGTCTGTAATTCTGACAATTGACTTTGTCTCCTCTTTTGTGTTCATCTACTATTATTCCAATTTTTCAGTCTTCTGGTATGTCCCTAGTATAACAATTCTACTTCTGGTATAAAAATTCTACCCCTTGAGCGTTGTTCAAGGCTCAATGGGTAGAATTTTTTTCGGCCTGGTCTTTACTTGTTAACAGGAGAGACTGCTTCTACAGGGATGGGATACATTTAAATAGAAAGTGTGCAAGAATACAAAGCCTAACAGATTAACAGTAGCCACTGGAAGAGGTGAAAGTGATTCTTGCACTATTTATATTCGACCCAGCAGAGGCCTATAGAACAAGTTGCAGGATTTTTCAGAAACTGCTGGGAGTCATTACGGTACAAGTAAACACATGGGTTGTGTTAGGGTAGCTAAGAATAGGCACAGCTGCATGTATAATTACGTGGACACCAATGTTAGGGGTTTGGTAAATGAATTTGATGAATTTCAGGTATTGCTCAAAGCATCAAAGGCAGATATTGTTGGGATATCAGAGACGTGGTGTCACACAGATGAAGAACTCGAATTTGGGGAGTACAATGTGTACAGAAAGTATAGACAGGACAGGAAGGGAGGACGGGTTATGCTATTAGATAAGAAACACATAAAATCCAAGGTAGTGAAGCCAGTCGACATCGCAAGACAACAAAGAGTCAGTTTGGCGAGACATAAGCATTGGAAGATCAAAATTGAGAGTAGGAGTGTGTTTTAGGCCACATGAGTCTGATGAGTATAATAAGAAACTGTACAGGGAAATAGAGTGGGCCAGTAAATCAGAGCGTCTTCTAATGGGGGATTTTAATTTCCCAAATATTGATTGGAATTTGTGGGTTGGTCACTTTCACACTAGCAAGGCTTTTGTGGATTTATTGGATGATTGATTTCTACAGCAGCATGTTTGAGAAGCAACCAGAGCAAGTACAACTCTTGATCTAATTATCAGCAGTGATTCGTCGTGCATTAAGAATCTGCAGATAAAGGAACCACTGTGTGGCAGTGATCAAAATGTGCTGAAGTGGGATTTACTCAAAGAGTTAACAACCATCAGGGGTAAAGGGAAGGGTTATTGCTTTCGAAAAGGCGACTACGATGGTCTGAGACAGTATTTAAATTCTACACAGTGGGATCAACTGGTGATGTTATAAACAGCAAATTCAAAATGGGAAGCATTCAAAGAACTTATTTTGGAAGTTACTAGGCTTTACATACCAACTAAGAAATATTGTTCAATGTTTAGGCCGAAATGGTTGTCAGATGAACTAATGAGATGGCAGAGAAGAAAATGCATGGAATACATATAAATTAACATGACACAGAAACCTATGATAGATATAAGTTGATCTGTAACCAAGTTACAAAGGAGGTTAGGCAGGCGAAGGCAGATTACGATAAATCTTTGGCATAGGATGCAAAGAAAAACAGCAAAGAGTTCTTTACTGATGTAAAGTCTAGAAGGAAGGGGATGAATCAGATTGGTCCACTTGATATCGAGGGTTCAACTGGTGATGATCCTGCTCAGATAGCTAACAAATTAAATGATTATTTTGCATCGACATTCACACATGAGGAGTTATTCAGCGAGGGGAATGCCAGCGTATTCAACTCTGGCAGTAAGCCAGAGAATCTTGTAATAACTGAGAGTAAACTGGAGGAGAAATTGTTCAAGATAAACACAAGAAAGGCACCTGGGACGGATGGGATCTATCCAGTTATATTAAAGGAGGCAGCAAAGGAAGTAAGCAAACCCTTAGCCATAATTATGAGAGCTTCCTTCGACTCAGAGGAGGTACCCATAGACTAGAGAAGTGCAAATGTGACTCCAATTCATAAAGGAGGATCAAAGTCTGACAAACGTAATTATAAACATGTGAGTTTAACTTCTGTACCAGGAAAATTAATGGAGGCACTGGTTAAAGAAACACTGCAGGATCTAGACAAGACTTCAGTTATAGCTCTGACACAGAATAGTTTTTTTAAGGGAAAGTCGTGCCTGACCAATTTGATTGGATACTATGACTCAGTCACAAAAGAACTGGATGCAGGGAATAACTTTGATATCATATACTTGGATCTTAGAAAGGCTTTTGATACTGTTGCACATGGAAGACTGCTGCACAAATTGGAGCAGTGTGGCATTGGAGGCAAACTGCTGCTAGGGATAAAGGGGTGGTTGAGGGGGAGAAGACAGAGAGTGATAATGAATGGATACTGCTCATCCTGGATTAATGCTATTAGTGGAGTCCCTCAGGGTTCGGTGTTGGGTCCATTGTTGTTTTCTGTACAAATGATATTGATGATGGTATATCAAGCTTAATGTCCAAGTTTGCAGACGATACAAAAGTGGGCAGGGTTGTTACGGACACTACTGACGCTATGTGGCTGCAACAGGATCTGGAGTGTTGAGCAGATGGGCTGAGAGGTGGCAAATGAAGTTTAACATTGATAAATGTAAAGTACTACATATGGGAAACAGCAACCCCCGAGCAACGTATCAACCCTGTGGTACTACACTGACAGTGGTAGAGAATGAAAAGGACCAAGGGGTAATTGTGCAAGCAGATATGAAGTTCTCTGAACAGTGCAGACGCGTTGCAAGAGCTCATGGTGTCTTGCCAATGATATACAGGAATTTTTCTGACAGAGATAAGGATGTGATTATTCCCTTGTATAAGGGAATAATCAATCCCTGAAGGCCACAACTTGAGTACTGCATACAGGTCTGGAAACCTAATTTCAAGAAGGATGTAGAGCTGCTGGAACGAGTACAGAAAAGGACAACAAGATTAGTGAATGGAACAGAGGGTTTTTCTTATGGAGAAAGGCTTAAATTTTGCAAATTACAGTGTCTGGAGACTAGGCATCAGCGAGGTGATCTGATAGACGTATATAAAGTCTTGAATGGTTTGAGCATGCTCAATGCTGATGGGATTCTTCCTCTTGCTCAGTATAATCACCTGAGAGGGCATAAATCCAAATTGAGGAAAGACAGATATAGGATAAATGTGCGGAAATTTGCCTTAAGCTAGCGGGTAGTTGGTTGGTGGAAGACTTCCATCCCTTGTTGTGGAAGTTAGTAGCCTAAATAAATTTAAAGCTCAGCTGGACAGGTATCTCGAATGAACTGGGGGGGGTGAATTGGAAGTGTTTTTTTTTTTTTTCTGGCTGATGCTGCATACGCTTGCTTTCTTGCATCATATGCCTCTGCTAATGCTAATACCGTGTAAATAGAATTAAAGAATTGTGCGAGATGTTTTAAAATTGCTTCGCCTCCAAATTTCCATAGTTCTGCTTGGATACCATAATTTCCAGGTACGTTGTCATTCTTCATTTGGCTAATTGCTTTCTGAACTTCTTCTTTTGTTATGGGGGGGGGATGCTTTTTCTCTCCTATTATCTAAGGCAAGAACATTTTTCTTCCCCTTTGAACAGGGTTTGATATGCATAAAAAATGTGGATATTCTTTCCATATTTTTTAAAATCCCTGAGTGTTTTCAGTTTTTTTTTGTTTTTCATTATCATTGTTTTTGGGCTGTATGGTTTAGAGAGTTCCTTTATAATCCTGTACGTTTTTTTTTTTTTTCGAATCGTGGCGTTTATTTGCTTCTTCTGACAACTTTGCTTTATCTTCTAACCATTTCCTTTCAGTGGCTTTAAGTAGGAGTGGGGGCACTTTGAACAGAATTGCACAGCGGGTGGTCTGGCGACTTCCCCCTCCCTCCCCCACCCCACCAACCCTCCCCTCTCCGCGCAGCGGTCTGCCTCCCTCCCCCTCCCCCACCCCAAAACACTTTGAACAGATTTTGTCAGCGGGTGGTCCGTCGACCCACCCCTCGCCACTAGGTGGCGCTGCCATCGAAACACTTTGAACAGAATTTCACAGCGGATGGTCTGGCGACCTTCCCCCGAAACATTTTGAACCGATTTTGTCAGCGGGTGGTCTTCCATCCTCCCCTCTCCCCACATACGCCGCCATAGAAACACTTTTAAGCTAGCTGACCAAGGGCTGTATTCCACCCTCCCGACCCCCGCACACAGATGTTGAATCTTTGATTGTGATGACATCACCAATCACGTGAATCCTTCCCATGATAATGTTATTTTTAGGCAATAAATTAATTAGTGCTATTTTGAATTGTTTTTACTTTAAAGTATTCATGAACAAATCAATGGTATTTTTAAAGTATTCATGACCAATATTTTTAACCAATGGTATCGTTTAAAGTATTCATGAACAAATCAATGGTATTATTTGAACATAATTAAAGTATTTATGAAGAAATCAATGGTATTTTGTGATTTGAAAGTGATTTTCAATATAATTTTTAATGAAGACAGATTTTAACGGATGACCTTTTTTGTTTGGAATACTGAACTACAGTTGCTTTCGAATAGATTTGAATAAATTTGTACATGAACATCCTCGTGAATATTGTTGTTTGCCGTATAACGAACAGTCAGACTCATTCATGGCAAGATTTCACTGGTTCTCTTTATTTCGAACACAGTTATAATTTGATTAGTGTTATTACTTGAATGCAATTAATGTGTTTTTCATAATTATAAAGTTCGAAATTAATTTAAAATGGTTGAAGTTTAAGGGGAAATTTAAAAAGTTAAAATAAATTTACCACAGGTTGTGTGAAAATTTCAAGGTAAACATCGTAACTCCCAAGCTGTATAACATTCTTACTATTCTGGTTAAAATTCTAAAATCTTCATTGCAGACACGGTTTAAACGAGCTTTTATCGGAATTCTAAAGAGACCGCACAGGTCTTTACTAATAATAAAATCTCAATTCAGATTGCATACTGTTATGAGAACAATCCATTTTTTGTTTTCCCGTATGAAGTTTTCAAGCATAGTTCCAGAAAGTGTTCAGCATTTACAGTATGGAAAAAATTTTGAGCTCCACAAAAATAGACCGGTGATGCTAAGTTTAAGTACTTAGCAATTAAATTTAACTTATTTACATAGTTTTCCACTCATCTAGTTTTATTAGAGTTCAGATTTTGTCTTTCCAGTGAGCGAAATTTTTACCCACACATAGCTGAACGAGAATGGTTTACATTAGAAATTGTATGTTACCCAGTGCCACAATCCTTGACACGTTGTCTTCCTTTTGCTGCGAATATTTTATCAATTCAGGACGTTTCTTCTCCACTTTAATAACAACAACACAAGAATCTGAATGGAGGGTTGAAAAATTCACAAAACCAACACGAGCTTCAATCCATTTGAAGATACAGAAATTGTAATGATATCAACCCCACGGCTAAAGGCAACTGAAATGC